>NW_026125065.1:0-169066 GCF_943737965.1 Phodopus roborovskii
TGTCTCCAGCAATCCCAGCTGTCATGAGTAATAGGTATCAGGAGGGACGGGGTAAGGGTGAGGCCCGAGTTGTTCATGGAGGACTCTGTTGTCTCCAGACGCCCAGAACTGAGGTGCCCCGGCTCTCCTGACAACAGGAAAACGGAGGGGTCACACAATTACTAGATTTTATTTATGAGAGGAGCCGGGTTGCGGAGAGCTGACATTGTAGGGGCACAAGGGACAGCCACATCAATCCAGGGCCACCCCTGAGATGCCGGGATGGAGGGGCTAGGAAGACAATACTTGTATTATAAGATCTCACCATAAGAGTCGGCAGGAGACGCTTCCCGGTTCCAGACCCTGTGATCTGCTTGAAGCGTTTGAAGAACTTCAATTTATGCTAAAAAATAAAAGTGCTTTGGGGGTTATGGATGCAACTGTATTAATATTCGCTCCTACAAAGGGAGTGACAACTGTTTTCTCCTTTAAAGAAGCAACTTAAACTTTCTAAAGATCTCAGAACAGGAATGTGAATGGGTGCAAGTAGCAAGCTCGTGGGGGCCCTGAGCTGGGATGAGCTGCTACCCCAACCCTGAGCTAATGCATTCTTCACTTCTGTGCCCAAGAGGAGCTGGGAGGCCTGCTATTCTAGGCTCAGCAACTGCAGGCCTGGCCACATAACGAGTAGTTGGCCACAGTTTAGTCAAGTGGGAGATGGGGGACGCATCAGCGGGAAAGGCATTCACGCAGAGATGTGCTGGTCCCCAGCACCGATGTCAGGCAGCTCACAGCTGCCTGCAACCCCAACCCCTGGCCCTGAGTCACTGCACTACACATGCACACACACAACTAGTTAAGAATAAAATTTACTCTTTCAAAAAAAGATACCAGATGTGTTTCCAGCTGCAGCGGCACACATCGGGTATCCCTAGCTCTTGGGAGCTGGAAGGAGGATTAGGGTCAGCCTCAGCTACATAGACATTTTGAAGCTAACCTGAGCTACATGAAACCCTTTCCAAAAACGAAAAAGTATTAAACGCTTTGGGAGACGGGATGTTCAGTCCAGAGGAGACGTCACACACGTGTGCTTCCTCCCCTGTCCCCTGGTCGAGCAGGTGGTCAACACCCGTTCACTGCTCTCTGGCGTCTGCCACCACTGGAGCAAAACAGCCCAGTGGTGAAATAGCATGGAACGTGTGTGTGTTCAGATGGGCCAGCTCATCTGCTTCCTCCACAAGACCGAGGGCAGAAGGCTGCTGCCATTTCCTGTGTCCTCTGCGTCCCAGTGTGCCCTAGCTTCATGTCCATCTGAGACACAACCCTTCCTTGTTAGGCTTGGCTAGATCCACATGTGTGGTTTGTAAGCAAAGATTCTCCAATTGCATGATTGCCCATATGTGATTACAGGCACACAGGAAGTTACAAAAGAATTTAGAGACCCCAAGGCACACATGCAGCTACCCTGAATGATGGCTAATCAATTAAACAACACCAAAAACATGTGGTATTGATGCATTGTATCTCTCTGTGTGTCTCGCTTCCTCCCCCCCTCTCTCTCTCTCTCTGCATGTGTGTGTACATGTTCATGTATGTATGCAGGTGCACATGCATGGGGTTTCACACCAGTGTGTACATATGTATATGGAGGGCAGATATCTAGATATCTTCCTCAGTACCTCCACATTGATTATTTTTTCTGAGTTTTCCAGTTTTACCCAGAACTAGCAACTGCACCAAACTAGCTGGGAGCTGCCTACCTTCTCCGCCTCGGTATGGGGATTACAGTCAGGAATTACTAGCACATGTTGCCAAGCCTGCTTGGACATATTGGTACTGGAGACCTGAGTTTAGGTCCTTATGCTTTTCAAGTCAGTGACTTTGTCCAATGAGCTATCTCCCCAGCCCCACACAGGCCCTTTTCTATCACATTGCCACCAGTGGATAGATGCCTGCTCTTAAGTCTTTGCCAGGCACCTTTAACAGAGGCACATTTGCTGTTTCCAACCTCATTCCCAAGAAATGCAAGGACCCCAAAGGACTGGAAGGCCTTAATGAATTCAGCCAGTAGTAACTCTTCTCCTGTTGGATAAAGGTTCTGAATAAGCACAGAGAGCCTTTCTGGGGCAGGAGGGCTGTTGGTGTCCTTCAGAGCAGACAGGCAGGTGTCTCTCCCAGCAGTGTGAGGGCACACTCAATCTCACTGAAGCCCATGCTTGATTATACTTCCCGTGAGAGGTTGCCCGGTCCATTCTCTGGCTCTCTGTAGACCTTGGCTATGGTCCTCTTTGTTTCTGAAAGAGAACTAACTGACATCCAGGTTAGTGTTGCCCATGAGAGTGGGACTAGAGGGAGTCATCCTTAAGGTACTTCTGCTCAGCAAAGACCACACCATGGCCTGCTTTGGAGCTGTCTGCATAAAGCTCAGGGATTGGGGGAGTTGGGAGAGAACCTCTCCATTGTAGCAAGATCTCAGCTCCGGATTCCAGATCCCAACTGGTATGCAGAGCTGTGCAGATCTCGCTGGGATGAAGCCTGACCCTCAGCTAATCTCCCAGCAGGTGCTGATGGTGCTGGCTGAGGGATTTCAATGATCCCTGTGGTTCCAGGACCTTCTGTGAAAGCTTAGCATCCATGAGCTAAAGGTCTTCAATATAAGGCATGTTCTTGTGTTCTTTGTGAGGAAGACAAGTTCTTTCTTCCCACAGTAGAGTTAAAGTAGCAGATACCAGGAAACTGAAATCCTCTCTGACCTGAGAAAGCAGCTTTGCCTTTAATGGCCACAGTGTACTCCTCTGTGGGAAGGAAACAACAAAAGCATGTGACTTACACTCCAGTCATCGAGCTGTGAGGTGTGGTGATATCTTGCTTGTACAAATGAGCCAATCTGGAGGCCAGAGAATGGAGTTTGGCACTAGCTAACCATAGAGGTCCGGAGGTCTGTACAGACAGACAGGAAGTGAGCTAGCAGGGTGGAAACAGGCTATAAGCAGGGACACTAAGGAGGTAAGGTATGGCAGTGGCTTGCTCCTTCTTCTCTGATCCTTCAGCGTTTGCCTCTGTATCTGACTCCAGGTTTTTATTATCTAGATCAATTACTAACTCTATTTACATTTTGGCACCCAAAGTGGGGCATGAACCCATGACACCTCGAGGTTGAAAGTCTCATGCTCTACTGACTGAGCTAGCCGTGAAGAATGTCACACTCACAATAAGCACACATCTAAGAACAAGCGATTGGATGCTTGCTGATGAGAAAGGTAAAGGCAATGAGGGTAGGCGTGGTGCCAGTGGTGGTGAGGATAGTAAGGGCACGGTTGTAATACCAGTGATGATGGTGACAGGGTGTTGGTCTGGATGGCATCGATTATGATGGTGGTTGTGGTGGCAGTGATGAAAGTGGCCATGTCATGCTGTCACCATGGTGATGGTAACCCTAGAGCTGGTAACAGTGATGAGGAGGATAATGGTGATAATGATGGTGTTGGTGGCAATAATGATGACGATGGTGACCATGTGATGTTGATGGCTCTGTTGGTAGCTTAAGAAGCCATAGTGATGGTGATGGTGGAGATGGTGGTGAAGATTATTTGGTAACTGCGACTCTGGTAGTTATCTACTCAGGAACAGTGTCAGGTGACACCGAGGAATGGGTAGTGGATGGACATGACCTGGAAAGAGACAAGAGGCGCACACACACAAGAAGCAGAACTCAGGAGCCACTCTAGGGAGAGCAGTAACATGTTTTACAAAAGGCTAACATCTTATGTAATGCCTGGCATTTGCCATTCTTCAAGACGCACTGCCGCAGGCCCAGCACCCCCAGGTGACCAAGATACAGAATGGCCTTTGTGTCATCCAGGCCTGTGGTTAGTGTCATTGTTCCACCTCTGGACAGGAGCTGTCCCTAGAGCCTTGGAGGAGAAAGATGGGCTGGGATTTCTTCCCAGAGCCCTGGGGTTTGACGTATTGGTTTGACTCTCTGTGCACATTTCTGGGAGTTGATTTATTGAAGGTTATTTGTCCTGCTTTGTCACAGCAGGCCACTGTACAGCACGGTTCCCTCCTCGGCCATCCCAGTGCCCTTCAGCCCTGCAGATCATCTCTCCAGAAACCCAGATGCTCAGTAGCACACAGAGTTTTATTTTCTTTTCGGTTCCTCTTTGTTTCAACCTAGAGTGCCTTCAGATTAAAGACTAGGCGCGTCTCTTATACGAAAGAGGCTCAGAAAGTTGCACAGAAATGATTATCAGATTTTTTAAAAAGTGTTGTACTCAGGTAAAGTGGGAGGAATAAGTTATACACTGATACTCTCAGATCGTCTTGATGACTAAGTGCTGCCGGCAAAGTGCACATCAAGGTCTGTAGAGAGTAAAAAGGAGGGAGATAGATCATAAGGGACGTGCAGACTCAAAGGAACACGACATCCTGTGTGAGACGCTAGAGAAAGAAGCAACACAAATTAGTTTGGATAAACACCTTTGGGGTGCATGAGAAACACGTTCAGGTTGATTAAGATGGATTGAATGAACTGCATCATCGCTATAAACAGGTGTATCAATGTTTTGATTCTTATGCACGGACAGAGACTCATTTCCTTTGAAGGCTTCTGCCCCCTTTACAAGGAGGATGCCTTTCTTACTGTATCTTTCATTCTGCAGGTGCTGTGCTGGTTCAAACGAGAAAGGCACCCTTGTTTGTGTATTTGAGAACTTGGGTGCGTGCAAGGGCTGTGAGGGTTGTAACCTCCTCCACTTCCTGTTCCTGTTGCTTTCCACGTGTGCAGATTGAGTGTCATCAGCCAGCTCGAGCTCCCACCGAGTGCGTGCTTTCCCTGCCTGCCCCCATGTGCTCCATGCTGTGGGGGACTCCCCTCTCTGGAATTACAGGCAGACCAAACCCTTTCTTACAAAGTTGGTTTTTTTTTTTTTTTTTTTTTTTTTTTTTTTTGCTGTTCTTCGTATCTTATCACAACCAATACAGGCTCCACACTGAGAGCTGACAGAGTCCTGGGATCGGAAACTTCTTTTGGCTCCTCCACCTTGCACATATACAGTATACAGGCCAGGCACCCCTGGGGTGGCATTTTGGAGGTAGGAACAGAATCAGGAAACAACTGGCATTTGAGGAAGAGAGGGCGGCCCAGCAGGAGGCTGGCCCTAGGGAAGACTGAATGTCCCTGAAGTCCTCCACCTAAGAGTAAGGTGACAGCATCTGTCACCTTGGAAACAAGGCCAGTGTCAGTCTTCTGTCACCAGAGTGATGTGGCAACTTCAGCAATGGACATTTGTGGCTGGTGTTCCTGGAGGCTAGACAACCAAGGTCAAGTGTCTGCCAGGTTGGTTTCTGTGAAAGACCGTGAGGGATGATCTGTGGAGATTCCGGTGGTTTTCCTTCAGCCTTTGATACCCCTGGCTTGTCAGAGTGTCTGCCTTCATCACCTATCATGTGGTCCCAGCGCTAAACTCTTCCTTTCAGAAGGACTCTGATCATGTGGGATTGGGGCTCATCCTACTGCAGTCCGATTCATCTGCACTAATTACACCCGACTTCAGCACACTATTGATCGGTATTGTGAGGCAAAGACTTAAGAGGTGTGGTGAGGGTTTATGAAGTATGGATCTTTTGAGAACATTATTCATCTTGTGACAGAACCCTTCCAGAAGCCATCTAAGGACACTTTAAAGGCATATGCTCCATTCATCACAGGAAACCCAGAAACCCTGAGTGCGTACATACACCCAGGGCAGAGGAGGGCTTGATAAACATGAGTGAAACAAATCAATGAGCTCAAAGCAAACATAAAGACATATCACTTAGCATATACGAATGTATGATTACATACTGAGCTCTCTCGAGGATCGATAGTCAGATATTAGGAATACAGGGAAGAATCAGGCAGTTGGCCACATTTGACCTTCTGAGAGATGTGGGCAAGGAAAAAATAATCACAGAATATCTAAACATAGCAACACGCCGTTGATGGCTTAGTATGAAGACTGGGGATATCGTAGATTTGGCACACTAAATACTTTTGAAAAGTAACTTCAACCCGTTAGTTTATTCCCAAACTAATTTCTTAAGGTAATGTTTTCTGGGAAAGGCTTTAAAGAGCACTTCTACAATTCACTGGAAGAATTCTGAGCAGAAACGGAAACACTTTTGAAAAGATAAATGAAAGTGTCTTGTCGGGGTGTACTGTCATGTCACACGGCAGCTGAGTAATGTGGCTCTGCAGTGAGGGGGCCTGGCAGTGCTGTCAATCACACTTGTGTGAGTGGACCTTACACCTCAGAAGTGTTAATCCTTGTTAAGAAAGTCAGGGTTTTTTTTTCTAATGCCATTTATGCATTTTCTTACAGGAAAGAACAGCCGGTCAAAGTTACAAAAGTAGACAGATCTGTGGAAAAAGTACACACCTTGGTATCAGACGAGGTCAGCCAAATGGCTGAGCAGTTGCATTAATAGAGGAAAAGTCTTTCTGCGGAGATGGGTGATGGGATTGCTGGAGCATGAAAAATAAGAAAAAAGGAAGAAGAACTCTCACTCCTTGCATAGGGCGAATACAGTGGCATAAAAATTAAATGTAGAGGGGACTATCAAAGTTTGAGAAAAGCTATTTACACTTAAATATAATGATGCAAAGAGGGGCAGTTTGTCAAACACAAAATACCGATCAATTTGTCTAAATGAAAATAAGGTCTTTTCCTCACAAACACACACACACATTCAAATCTACAAGCGCTAAAGGAATATATTTATGTTAAGCTTAGCAAAGGGTTGGCACCCCTTAGCATATGTTTCCAACAGGAAACCCGGCAATAAACGCAGGCAGCTGTCTCACAAATGAAGAAACACACCTAGGCTATCAATCAAAACTGGTCAAGGAAAATGTAACTTCAAACCAAGTAATAAGACTATTTCACTCATCAGATTGGAAAAATTTTAAGTGGATGAAAATGGCATCTGGCAAACTTCCTTGGATGTAATTCTGATACATTATCAAAATGTAAAGACATGAGTTGATTTAAAAAACAGTAATTACACTGTCCATAGTCATTGAGGGGAACAAAAATGTCGGGAGATTAAGACTGACGAGTGCGAACATTCTGAAGGACCATATGGCACTGTGGATCTTAGAGATTTCCCCAGGAGAAAAGTACTCTTCCTGCAGGTGGCATGCCTCCACAGTGCTGTCTGTGCGCATGAGTGTGTGTGCGCGTAGGCAGACAGTGCTGTGCAATCCTCTGGTGGTGTCTGTGGACTCCTCTGCGTGTCTCAAAGAGGGAGGTGTGCATTCCAAACTTCACTTGTAGCATTGCCCCGAATGTGCCTGGCGGTTGTGACACGCTGTGTCTGCTGTCCTTCTTGGCTTCCATCCTTGTCAGGGTCTTGCAACTCCTTTTACATCTCTCCCCACCTGCTACTAAAGAGAAGCAGAGAAGCCTGCCTCTCAGTTCCCACACATCTGTAAGAGTAACGCTTCTGTTGTTGTTACCTACCCTGTGTAAATTAGTTCAGTGTCTGACACCCAGTCTGCTTTAAGTGACATCCTGTGCACTACAGCTTGCTCCAGGGTCTGACCCATCATTAGCCCTGAAGGGCACGCGATGGTGTAAGAATTCAGCCTAGACTGTGAGGTCCAGGTGGCTTACAGTGCTGACCAAGACCACAGCAACTTGGCTCAACATCTGTTCGACTTGGGTCACTCATTATCAAAGCTACTCCGTGACTGATTGTTGGGAGCCAGACAAGTCCAAGCCTTTCTAGGAGGTCCCAAGGAAAAGACGAAGAAAATACTGGTTCTTGTGCCCAGGATCAGAACTGGCAAGGTCGGATCTGGAGCTGGAGCCATGGTCTTAAAGGACCTGAGGATCTGGGATCCACCCCCCACACACACACCCAATGCCTATGCGGTAGCTGTTGATCATAAGGCAGCTGTGTTTGGGGTGTTCTGTGTTCTCTTTGCCAGCACTGTCTGACTTGGCTATCTGCTGACCTTGACCCATTCTCCCTCGACAAACAGTATATAAAATGCTGTACTTTCGTAATAGACTTGCTTGGCTTAAGTCATCAGCTTATGCATGACATCCTGGTCCGTTCCAGCTTTTGCTTTTTGTCTTCTTTGTTCCTCATCCCTGCTCCCGCCCTTGGCACCCTACCATTTGGGACCCCTCTATTTCTGTAGGCAAGGGTTAACTGAAGAATGGTCTGCTTCATAGTTCCTGCTTCTATAATATTTTTATTCACTTATATTTAAGTCGTTGGCTGACTGACTTCTCCAGATCCCGTCTCCTTCCGTGAGTCACTATCCAGTGTTGCTTACTGATCAGCCGTGATTTCAATATCTGAAAACAAGGCAGTGGCCACATTTTGCTAAAGGCTGGAAGTGTATGTCCGCATTGGGCACCTGTCTCTCTCTGCCACAGCTTCACCCCTGCCTTGCCTTGGCGTCCCTCCTTTACGGAGTCCTTTCTAGACGCCAGGGAAAAGCAGAGCCCTCAAAGGTCTTTCTTGGGCACTTACACTGTGTTCCACAAACACTGGCCTTTCTACAGGTCCCATTCCAAAGCCCCCCAATCGACCCCCTCTCTAACCCATTCTTCAATGTCAAGCTCTTGTTTTCCAAGGGCTGTCACAAAGTCTCCAGGGGCTTCAGTGTTAACTACCTCCCACTAGGTAATTCAGCAAACACCTGGTGAGATCACCGAGGTTGGGTTCGGTCATGAGAGAGCCATCATATTTCTAGGACTGGTCATCTTACAGGAAGAGGGTGGGGGTGACCTCGGAATGCAAATGAGGCACCAAATATGGCAAGAAGGTGGGCATCTGCTAGCAAAGCAGGGCACCCTTGATGCCAACAGTCAGCAGGCCTGTGTGTCCCTGTCAGAATCATGGGTAATGAGTATCTTTGTTTAGTACCTGATTTCTTCTTTCTTTGGAGACTTGGTCTCCTATGGCCCAGACTGGCCTTGAACCCACTGTGTAGCCAAGAATGACAGTGGGCACTGATCCTCTCTGCCTCTGAGTACTGGGATCCCAGACAGGAGCCACCACACCCAGTTTATAGAGTACTGGGTGCTGAACCCAGGGCTTTGTGCTGGGTGAACATTCTGTCTACTGAGATGTGGCCCCAGGATGTGTCTCATCATTTCCATGGGAAAAAAAAGAATCATGGTGGAACATGAATTTCCAAGTATTTTGTACAAATAGATCATATAAGATCTATTTAAACTTTGTGTTTTTAATTATAAACTCCATGACAAGAGTCCCACTTTATTTTTAATCCTACAGACATGAAAACACACAATGATAAACAGAAAAGATGCTTAGGGTAGACCCACTTAGGGATGATCAAGGAGCCAGAAACAGGTCAAATAATGAAATGATTTAAAAACATGCCATGAAATATCAGGCAGTTATTAAAACAGTGAGTCAGGTCTGAGGCTCTTGGAAGACTGCCTGAGATGGGTTAGCTGAGTGTGAAGAGCAAATGGGAGCCTGGCAGAGAGTCTGTAAGACTCCAATAAAAGCAATCAGTTATACTACACTATGTGTGCGCGCCTTGCACCAGGAGGCAGACCCATGGAAATGTCGTCAGGCTCTTACGGTAACGGCTATTGCACAGGCGCTGTGGGGAGCAGTAGTTTCAAAGTAGTCCAGGGAGCTGGAAAACCAGTGTAGCATTGTTCAGTGACATGTGCAATGTGAAAGCTCCCTATTAGACACCGCAGTTGTGAGTATTTGAGGCTGGAGAGATGGCTCGGGGGTTAAGAGGTGCTTCTGTGGGTAACGACCCACATCCTTGGCATAGAGATGAGGGTGAGGATGATGGAGCTGCCCTATCATCCTGTTTCCTGCTCCTAAAATCCACTCCTAGGTGCCCGTGACCTGGTAGACAGGCAGCCCAAGGCCAGGAAAGGCAGACATTCCTAAGGTTCAGCCCTGCAAGCTAGGACTGCCACGTTTGGGTTTTAATGGAATGAGCCTCAGTCCCCCATGTCTCTTCCCTGGAAGAGAGAAATGCTCAGGCTTTTAGCTGGGAGCTGTGGGAATGTTCCCATCAAGACAGGGACAGCCTCCAACTCTTAAAGATGGCTTGTTCACAAAACGCCACGAAACAGCTCTTCATCTCTGAAACCGCCATAGCAAATGTCTCCCCGGTGGGTTAGGTGTTTGTGTGTGTTGCTGAACACGCTATCTTTTCTAAAAGATTACTACTAAATAAGAATGCTCTGGAGAGCCCAATACGGAAATAAAAGGATGGATCTGTCAGTTTTGGTGTCTCTTTCAAGGGAGAGAAATGCGATACTTTAGGCTTCAGCTCCTCCTGGAGTCCCCTCCCTCCCCCTCCTTGTCCTCCTCCCCCTCCCTCTCTCCCCTTCTCTGTCCCCCCCTCCAGTCTCTTTCTTTTCTGCCTCTTTCCCTCTACCTCCGTCTTCTCGACTCCTTTATTGCCTTCTCTGTCCTCTCGTCTGTCTGTCTGTCTCTGCCTACTCTCTTTCTTCTGTTTTCTCATATATTTTTGTCAAAAATCCTCAACCCTGAGCCTGAAGAGACACAGGCCTTGCAGCTACGCCTGCAGAGAAGCCGTGACATATTTATGTGTTTAAGGGGAATGAGCCCTGTGTGGTCACTATGGGGACAAGGTAGGGGCTCGCACTTTCTATGACAACACAGGCTATGTCTGGAAACCATGCTCCACCCTGCCCCACCCCATCCCCCAGCTGTGGGGGAAGGCAGCCTCTCACTGTGCGGAGAGCAAAGAAGGCAGAGGAAAGGCTGATAGGGGGGGGGGGGGGGGCTCTCCACAGGCGGCTGCCAGCCTTCTGTCAGCAAGATGGACAGAAACCTAGGAAGAGCACGCAGTGTGATAACGCTGCGCATTAACTACAGTGTGAGGTGGTCAGGGCAGCCTGACCTGCAGCCTCCCACACAGGGACTGCATGGAGTCCCATGAAACAGGCTGGGAAACCATAGGGGGTTGTTGAGGTAGACTATTCTGTGGACCAAAATGGCCTTTCCCTTTAGGGCATCACCCAGGGAGTCTGGTAGAGGTGTGACATGCTGGCCTAGGAATTTGTGCCTGCTGATGGCTCCTCTCCAGGGGTTCTAGGCAGTCACCTGTTGGATGGCCTCTATGGGTCACGCAAGCTGCGGTCTTTATAAGAGCCACTAATTGTTCCTTCTGCAAACCAGTGGGCCATAAGCCCTGGAAGGTCTCCTCTGTACATCTGGGAGGTGAGTCCATGCCTCCTCCTTCCCAAGGCTCCTTCCTAGATGAAGTAGTCTAGGCTCTGGGGAGGTACATTCAGCAGCCCTGCTACAGGCAGAGGTTATTGCATAATTCTGGCTGTGTGGGAGCGTGGCCACCATGGCCAGGCTGAGCTGAGAGTTCACGAGAGCCTGAACGTTTACTCCTTGGCCTCTACCCTGTGCCCAGTGTGGACACTGTTGCTTCGGAATCTGGAATGCTGTTCAGCCATGCAGGGTGCTGAACAGGACACCTGGGTCAAGTGCCTGCCTAAACCCTGCTTTCTCTGACGGTCGCCCTCTGGCGGCAGCTCTATGCATTCATTCGCCCACCCCCTGCCTGAGCTGCGCCTGATCCTCCTGACTGTGGCTTCAGGATAGAGGTTCCCTTCTCCCACTCTAGTCCAGCTCTATGTGCACCACCTCTTGCCCCAGCTTGGAAATGCTCTCAGGTCTGCTGTTTTGCTTTGAGCCAGGATCTCACTGTGTATCCTTGGTTGGCCTGGAACTTGTTCTGTATACCAGGCTGGCCTTGAACGCACAGAGATCTTCAAGCCTCTGCTTCCCAAGGGCTAGGATTAAAAGTGTGCACAATCACACCTGGACCACTTTCAGTTTTCATTGTCCTAGGCAAAGTGACTCTGTAAGTTTATGCAGTCTGTGGTGTTGCTACACAGCCACACAGCTCAGGGCTAGAGTGGACAGCAGGACAGCAGGCTGTTCCCGCCCCTCCCAGAGGGAAAGGACGTTATAGTTTAGATGAGGCTTGTCAGAGGGCCAGCCCGAACCCAAATAACAGCCAAAGGTCTGGTGCTAAAGGTGACATGGACTCTGGATGGACAGTGAGACATCCGATGGACTGAGTGAGGAGAAGACACCACGATCGAGCTGGATCCCAGTGGGCAGAGAGAGGGTGGATGGAGTGGGATTGAGTAGTACTCTGGAGACATGGAGTGTCATCCAGGGACAGGAATGTGAACAGAGAGAACATCCAAAGAGGATAAGTCAGTGATCACTGACATGAATGTGTATGTAAACGTGAATGTATACATGTGTATGAATGTATATGTATAAGTGGATGTACATGTGTACATGGATGTATATGTGCATATGAATGTATGCATGAATGTGTGTATATATGAATATGCATGTATGTGTATGAATTTATATATACATGAATGTGTATATATGAATGTATAGATATGAATATATATATGAATGTGTATGTAGATATGTAAATGCACATATATAAGCATATATAACTAGTAAGATTTGTTTTTTTGGTTTATTCATTGATTTCTCACTTTCCCAGAAGGCAGAATTCTGCATAAAGGCAAAACTAGTGTCCTTCCTGTACCGTCACACACTAATGGACATTAGGGTTGACCTCAAGAAGCACTTCCTACAAGTGTAAGGACAGAAAACCACCAGGGCCCATCTGGTGAAGACAAAATCATGCTGGCCTGTGATCCAGTCATATAGTTGAAGTCAGGGCGCTGATTAACAGTGTTGGGCAGGAGAGCACACTGCATGCAAGTCTCTCAGCATCCCTCGGCCACAGCCCCTACCTGACCGGAAGAGCAGGGAAAGTCAAATCTGGGAGGATCTTCCTTCCCTTCCTGGCCTCTGTGAGGATCGCCAATAATTCGTGGCAATTTTTCTTCTGATTAGTGTGAGTTATTTATAACAACATCATTATCAGAACCATTCACTCTACTGGGGGGCCCAGCATACGCTGAATGCCTGATTGTTCAACCATAGAGATGGCTGCATGCATGCCATTACCAGGATGTGTGGTGCAAGAGTTCTCTAGAACTCTTGGTGATCATCATACTTAATTAGCTGTGGCATGGTTCAAAGATATTGCTCATCTGTACATATGCTTCCATAAGAAGAAATCTAACTCCATCTGGCTGTGTGTCCTGACTAGGCCAAGTGCCCAGAACACATGGTGCCTAACAATACTCTGTTGAGGGAGGGGAGGAGTTTATCAGGTGTAGGCACTTTGTCAGGCTCTGCACTGGGCACTGGGACTCCATGGCTGGACACAACCACCTGAGCACATTCAGATGGATCGCACAACTGGAGAAGAAGGCAGGACTTCCAAGCACAAACAAAGCACCTGAAAGAGAGCTCAGCAGGCCAGGCACCTGCCATGCAAGCAGGGAGATCTGAGTTTGGATATCTGGAACTTGCTAGGCATGATCTGTAACTCCAGCCTTAGAAAACACAGACAGGCAGATAAATAGAGAGATCTCTGAAGCCGGTTCATCGGTCAACCAGGCTGAATCGATGAGCTTCAGGTTCAAAAAATACAGGTGATGACCCACAGGTAAAGACTTCCTGAGTTTGAGCCCCAGGGCCCACAGGGCAGAAGGAGAGGATCTAGGTGTGTAATGTGTCCTGACCTCTACATATGTGTGGTGCCACATGTATAGAGAGGGAGAAGGAGAGGGAGACAGAGAGAGCTGAAGGAACTTCACAAGTTTCTAAGAGGTGTGCAATTAAGTCTCTGTATCTGTAAGTCCTGTGTTCGTGTGTTTAACCAGACACGGCTCAAAGATAATTTGGTGGTTGGAGAACAAGATCATAGGTTAAGATCTCAGCTCCATCCCTAGCACCCACATAAAAATCAGGCATGGTGGCTCACACTCACAATCCCAGGAATGGGCAGAAGAGGTCACAAACCCCAGAGGCACACAGGCCAGCCAGTCTAGTTGTATCAGTGAGTTGCAGGTTCAGAGAGAGATTCTGCCTCAAAAACTAAGGTAGAGGGTGATCTGGGAAGACAGTGATCCGCCCTCAGGTTCCCACAGGCATCCACACCCATGCTGGTTTCCACAGACTCCTGCAAACACAAATGAACACCCCAAAATACTTTGTAAGTGTGTTTCAGTAGCTGAGCATGGGTCTGAATCTTTTCACATTCTCTCCTCAGTTTACAGAGAAAATGTGTTGCGTGTATATGGCATTCTATACATATTCATTGCACGGATAATAACCATAATTTCCATGTGTAAAAAAACACCTGCAATGTTGAGCATAACTACCTAAGATAGATCAATTTTATAGACTAGACTTTCTTTGTTTTTAAAGAAAAGTTTTAGACTGTAATACACTGATATTCCTTTAAAATTGACACTTTATCCATTTCTTTAGTACACAAAGTCCTGTCCCTGCACCAGGCTCCTGCAAAGGCCACACACTGCCACACGCTCTGGGCTCTGTCCGCTTGAACCTTATCTCTGACCCTTTCACACACACAAATGGCTGTTATATGTATATGTGTTGGCTGGATACACGTAGGGTGGCCTTTTACTGACGTTGGTATAATAGTTGTTCTCATGGTTGGGTTGAGTGTCCAGTTTGGGGTCAAAGCTCACAAGTGCAAGATTCTCTTGTCATCATTTAGTTCCTAAGACACCATGACACCCACATGACCACTCTCTATGGTGACTGTGGGTGCCTGGCTGACATGGCTTCTGTCCTGCTTTTCTTTCATGGTATTGACTCCATTAACACCTAAGGAGTGAGGGTGTTTCCCTACAAACATTATTTGCCTTTTATCCTTTACTCATCCCTTCATTTACTAATTAGTGAATTCTCTGCAGCCATGGACACATCACTTGAGCTATGACTCAGTTCTCTTAGTCTGTCCTTCACTTTGGCTGTGAGATTATCCGTTGGCTCCTGTACCGTTGGCAAGCCCCATTCATCGATTTGTGTGTTGTTTTGGTAGGTTTTTGTGCCTCTGTTTTGAGGACCTCATTATTTTCTAGCATAGGATAGTCCAACCTCATTGTATTTGTTTTCTTCTC
This sequence comes from Phodopus roborovskii, assembly GCF_943737965.1. Taxonomy (NCBI): domain Eukaryota; kingdom Metazoa; phylum Chordata; class Mammalia; order Rodentia; family Cricetidae; genus Phodopus; species Phodopus roborovskii. The sequence goes on from NW_026125065.1 coordinate 15,051, forward strand.
CAGACCCAGAATAAACATATTTCTTGAAGGACCCAGCCCTGGTCATTGGAGAATATTGGGAACTCAAGGAGCCAGGTTTGTTGTTGCTATCAAATTGACACTATTTTGAATCACCTAAGCTGACAAAGCAAGCTGTGTATATTGACTCACACAGACAGGTATGTTTTAATGGTACCTGCATTGATCTATAATGAGTTGGCACTGATGTCACCAGATGCAGAGGACCATCCTCCAGACCAGCCTGGGGTGGGCCCATTCCTTCCCTCATTCTTGTTGGAGGTTTCAAGTTTAACTGTAGGTTGTGTTTGGATGCAATATTCTGAGACTAGCAACTGCTTAAGACGGGCCATTCTGTGCTGAGTGAAATGGTCAGGCCTTGGACAGCCCAGGCTCTGTACATATCTCCTAAGGCTGATGTGTTTGCACTGAGCTTGGTCAGGTGAGTCAGTCACCTTGCTCCTGAGACACACGTACTGAAACATTCTAGGTTCCTCTCATTGCTCACAGGTAGCCTAAGGAGCATTCTTCTTCCGTGATGTACTCCTCCGGTTTGTCCGACGGAACTGACTGAATGGGAAGATCCTGTCTGGTCTGGTGAGGACCTTCCAGCCCATTTACAAAATCTCTGACCATATGATGCCATCCTGGAATTTTTATATGTGGAAACTGTGTGTGTACCTTGCGTGCCAGGTACCCAATGTGAACCTTCTCCTGCACTTCAGGTGGGTTCTTTCTCGTTCTTTGCACATATCTGAGAGAAATTCCTTACCAGGGAAGGGCTCCAAGTGTGGCTGCTTTCATCTTCTGAACTTTCACTACTGAGAAACAAAGTCTCTTATTTCAGGGAAGTATAAATTACCTGTTATTGTATTTCATTGATCGTGCATTTGGTGTTGTATCAAAGCCCCCATTGCCAAACCCAAGAGCATCTTAATTTTATCCTTCATTCCTCTGTAGGATTTGTAGAAATGTCTTCATTTGTAACTCTAGGGTACACGTGGCATTAATATCATGAGGTGCGTTCTGTGTGTGTGGACACCTTTGGTATGTGGATATCCAGTTACTCCATTGCCACACGCTGAAGAGACTGTGGTTTGGCCATGGAATTAGCAAAGATGGCTTGACTGCTTGGTGGGGTGTATTTCTGGGCCCTCAATTCTGTTGCATTGATTTACACATCTACATCTCGTCAATATCTTCTATCGTGATTGTTGTGGCTTTAGAGTAAATCTTGAAGTTAGATATAGAATTTCAAATCAGTTTTCAATTTCAACAAAAGTAAGGTGTATGAATGGATGGTTAAGTAAATAACACAGAGAAGAAACAAAGCTATGTAGAAAAGAATATAAGCTAGATAATAAACAGATAAGAAAGTAAAAGCCAATTTTTAACTCTGTAGATGTGGGGGTGTGTGGGCCAGTTCTTTCCAAAGAGTGTGAGGGACAAGGAAAAGCAACTGTGCAGTTAAAATAAAACATCTGTTCCAGCAGGTGATCCAGATCGAGACCGGCAGCAGCAAGCCAGGCCATTGCCAGGCACCTGAGGAGCCTAGATGAGCACCTCTTCTGTCTTCCTTCTCTAGGCCTACAGTGCCAGCCCGAGCAGCAGAAAACAAGAACACGGAGTGGAATTGAAAGCCATTCTAAAACAGCACCTTCCCAGCACTTCTGCTGTGAGAGCCATCATAAATGAGGGAAGTCTGAGAAACCACATCAGCCCAAGAGGCAGGAGAGACATGATCAAATGCAGAGGCTTTCCCCAGACGAGGTCCCGAGGAAGCAAGGCCACACTGGGAGAAAGTGCTAACTTCAGTCACCAACTTCAGATCCAGAAGAGTGGCACATGCCTGGGATCCAGCACCCAGGACGCTGATGCAGAAGAACCACCATGAGTGTGAAGTCAGCCTCGGCTTATAGTGAGTTCCAGTCCAGCCTGAGTTACAGAGTGAGATCCCATCACCCAAACCAAAATAATACTAAAACCATTAATAATAATAACAACAATAATACAATGCTGCATCCATCTCAAACCATCAACTATGATGTATAAGCCTGAGAAACTGAAATATTAGGGAATGGCTGGGGGCACATGCAACACTTTATTATCTTTGAAATTTCTTCTTCCCATAAACCCCTGATAAATGTATTTAAATACAGACCTATGGGAAGCCACAACTCAGTCGCACTGCAGCCCCTGAGACATGGTGACAGGGGACCACTGTACACGCCTGCATGTGTGGGGAGGGGACACCTGCATGTGTGGGGGAGGGGGACGCCTGCATGTGTGGGGGAGGGGGACACCTTCATGAGTGGGGGAGGGGGACACCTGCATGTGGGGGAGGGGACACCTGCATGTGTGGGGGAGGGGGACACCTGCATCTGTGGGGGAGGGGACACCTGCATGAGTGGTGGGGAGGGGGACACCTGCATGTGTGGGGGAGGGGGACACCTGCATCTGTGGGGGAGGGGACACCTGCATGTGTGGGGGAGGGGGACACCTGCATGCATGGGGGAGGGGGACACCTGCATCTGTGGGGGAAGGGGACACCTGCATGTGTGGGGGAGGGGGACACCTGCATATGTGGGGGAGGGGGACACCTGCATGTGTGGGGGAGGGGGACACCTGCATCTGTGGGGGAGGGGGACACCTGCATGTGTGGGGGTGGGGGACGCCTGCATGTGTGGGGGTGGGGGACGCCTGCATGTGTGGGGGAGGGGGACGCCTGCATGAGTGAGAGGCACTGACTGCTGTGTCTCTGCCCCTCCTCATGCAGAGAAGGTTGGTTCTGTTTTCTGAAATATCCACAGGGAAGAGCTTTCAGAGAATAACCAGGCCATTTTTTTCTTTTTCTTTTTTTACCCCGTACCAGCATACCCATTGAGAAAATGTGACCCGAATTACATCCTGTAGACACTGTGCTGTCATGTCCGTGACAAAACCCACACTGTTCAGCTCTCTCCCAGGGGTTTGAAAGAACCCTGAGCTCCAGTTACAGACAGCTGCCCTTGCCCTCGGCCCTTCCAACTCAGGCCTGGGGACAGGAGAGCCCCACCCATCAACACCTGCTCCTCCCCTCCCCAGGGACCTGTGCCCTGATTCCTTGTGGGAGTCAGGGAACGGCAGGGCCTCCCAGACTGATTACCACATCTTCCTGGAAGGCACCTCACCTCTTTGAGTTGTCCCTGCTCCTGTTTTACAGGGCCGAGTTGAAAGGCTTTTTCTACAGCAAACTGCAGTGACTCGACAATTGAAGGGTCACCCATGGGGTCTCAAGAGAGCCTGGCTGCACACTGGCTTCTTCTCAACAAGATGCCAAGTTCTCAGAAAGAAGAGAAATTTGGGGTGAAGGGGTGTATTTTCCAGAATAGCCATGTCTTCCTCTGACGTTTTGGATTCACACTGTATGGAGGCATGTTGTTCTAGCTGTCCAAAGCAAACTCTCAGAGAGCTTGCTCTCCACAACTCTTAAATCTTCCTACCTCCCTTTGGGAATGTGTCTACCTGGCCCCTTGCCTGGGTCTCCCTGGTTTGTCTTAAAGCTGTGCTACTGTGGTTTGGCTCTTTGGGGCTGTTATGGTCAGTACCTGTGTCCTGCCAACTGTACCTATCAGGGTGGGGCTCTAAGCAGTTGTTGTCTTTTGAGCATTTGCTCACTCTCTGGCAACCTTGGAGTCTTAGGCTCCTCTTACACATTCTCTGCCCTCACTCTAGTGTCTTCCATTATTCCTGCTTCCTTGTAATGGGGGCCCATTAATTATGGGTGTGTAGTAACTATCTGTCTAGTAGTAGCAATGCAGCTTATTCTTTCACATTTCTGTATGTGAATAGTTGGCTCTCACTATGTGAGTTCTTACTGGTGACCCTAGATTCATTCCAGCACTGTCTTAAGGTTCTGATCTCTCTGGCTTGCTGCTCTGCAGAGCCTTGCTGTCAAATGTGAGCTCCAGGATGGAGCCACCCAGCCCGCATGCACTGTGCTCTCAAAAGTTAGCCCATCCTCCAAAGTCCACCGGCCTCCCTTACTGCCCTGCTCACTCCCTTCTGATGCCTCTCGGCATTGCCTCTGTTGCCCCGAGAAGACTGTCAGCCCTCACATTCTGAACCAGAGCATCATTCTAAGACAGAAAACTTCTGGGGCTGGCACAGTTTCCAGATCGCAAGGACAAGCCTAGGTTGTCTTTATCCCATTCCTGACCTTATCATGGACATTCTCCATCACCAGCTGTTTGGGAGTGGGCCTGGGAAGGGCTGATGAGCTCTGCTGGTGAGGTCTGGGAAGCAGTGGCTGGGTATGAGGCAGGTTGCCAGTATCAGCCTCCCTGTCTCTTTCTTCCTGCAGAGAGAGAATAGCGTGCCCAATAGCTGGCCTGTCTTCAGCACCATGGCCAGCGGCCTCTGGGCTTCCCCTAGTCTTCCTCCAGTGGGGTGGACTACCTATGGTGTCTCACCGCAGTCCCAATAAGCTCCTACAACTTCCCATCAGCCCCTGCAGCCCTGTGATTGCACATCCCCTAAGCCTGTGTGTCCTCCTCAAGCCTAGCTCCAGCTTCTGGTGTAAGTGTACAGCCTGCCACCAGTGCCAGAATCCTGTCACCCACAGGGAAAGGTCAGGGGTCTCCAGGGTCACTTGGCCAAGTGGAAGTGCACCACAGGTGTGTGAGCAGGTGAGGGGATCCAAACGGCCTGTGTCAGTCCTTCTCAAATTGCTCCAGGTGCCATTGCACCCCAACTGTCTTATTAAGCTGTACACTTACACTGGCTGCTCTCTGGGCCTGTTTTCCTGTTCTTTGTGCCTGACCCCATGCATCTAGACTGTTCTAGGTGGGAAATGATCTGCAACAGAGTTACTTTCAGTCTAGAATGAGTGGTTTTATTAAACACATAGTGAGCAAATGAAGATGACTATAAAGTAACAGAACCCACAGACAGAAATGCAAAACACCACCAAGTCAGGGGCTCACAGCACCCAGCAGGAATGGCTGGAAAGCCCCAATGGAAACGGTCCAGCTGGAGTTTGTGCCTCCATAGGCAAGCTCCTGGCCTCCAATCCCACTGCAGGCATTCTTATACTGTGGGATAAAGAACAGCTCTGTCTGGTGTGAATGGTTTACCTTTTAGCCATTCTCAAGGGTGCAATGTTTTTTTTTTTTTTTTTTTTTTTTTTGTTTTTTTTTTTTTTTGTTTTTTTTTTTTGCCTTTAGCTGTATTCTGTTCTCCGTTTTTTCACACCACAGAGCCAGGGCCAGCCTGACCAGGACAGGGCTTTGGATGACACTTGAAATCAACGTGTTTGAGTCTGGGGGGCAGGGTGGAGACAGGCACATCTTGACCTCAGAGTCAGCCCTCAACAAGCACAAACAGTACAGGACAATTTATCAGTATAATTTATATTACACTGACTTGGATTCATTAATATGAGCATAGAGCTGAGTGACAAGGTTCTAATTGAGACACACATCTCCACAGGGAGCTGCATGAGCCTCACAAGTATCTGCACGTGTCTCCTGGTGTGTGCCTGTCAGCTGGGGTCTTAGTTAGACAGCCACCAGTGTGGCTAGGTGTATGGCCTTAGACCCTCCCCCCGCTCTGATGTCTGAGTTCTTGAGCAGGAAGGCCTTCATCCTTTTTCCTCTCTGCAACACCACACGCTGGAGCATCAGGCTTCTAGACAACTTTCTCTAAAAACTGTAAAATACATCAAGAGGGAATAAGCTTGCAAACCTGATTCTTATGGGATGTCATTTTAGCAGGAGTTCCTAGTGAAAGGGAGCAACCAGCAGCAAACACAGCCCATGAGATGGGATGAGTTTTATGTCAAAGAAAAATGCAACCATTTAAAGGAAGGCTTTAGTGGATGGTAATAATAATAATAATAATAATAATAATAATACAGACACATTCTAAAGCCTCTACTGAACTTGTATTGTTGTTTGTAAAAATGTGATTCATGGTGCTATATTAAATATTAAAAGCAATGTAAGATTTAATCCAAATTTATAGGGCAGTTTTGCTTAATTTACCGTCTATCAAACAATTTCCTTTAGAGATAACTTTGAAAGTGGTACATAAATAATAAAGCAGGCCCATGCCCCCCCCATATTTCACTGCAATGTTAAAATTGAACTTGATGACATCTAATTTTCTCTGGAATCTGTGTCACTTTCTCTCCTTCTCGACGACCTTCAGTGGGGTCAGCCCATGATTCCATGGTGACTTCCTGAGTTCCTTTCAAAGCTGAGACCGTTTTCAAGGATGTTTCGCATAACCTTGAGAACTTTCTTCCTGGCAGTGGACCAGTGCTCAGCCAGATGACATTGCTAAGAACACTCAAATTAAAGATGTCAGGGAAGCCAGAATTTAGACCCTCTTCTCTGGCCTCTGCAAAAATCTCACTCTGTTAATGAACTGAAGTGCTACCACACTTCATCTCTTGTTTTCACACTGTGGCTGGTCCATCATCTTCCCAGATGGATGGGGGAGGAATGGTCACACAACAGAGAGTGTGTCACTCCAGCAGCTGCAGACATGCCCCAATTGCGGCGCTCCAGTTGGGCCAATACAACATAAGGACAGACGCAAACTGTCACCTCAGGTGAAGTACTGTGAATCGAAATGCCCCTCCAAGGCCTCATTTATTTGAATATGAAGTGCTCAGACCTTGTTTTGGGATTATGGAGCCTTTGGAAGATGGAGCCTTGGTAGAGGAAGTGAGTCATTGGAGGCAGGCCTTGAGGTTGCATAGTCTGACTTCCCGTTTGTTCTCTGCTTCCTGAGTGCAAAGGCCATGTGGCCAGCCACCCACGCCCCCTGATACCACACCTTCCCCACTATGATGGCTTATATTCTGCCAAACCGGGACCCAGAAAGAATTGCCTTCTACCTTAAGTTCCTTGACAGGTATTTATTTGGTCACAACAATGAAACAATGGAGGCAATTTGGTGGCATTCTTCAGAAAGGTGGTCCAGGGCTTGGGGATCGTTGACTGTTGTCTCAGTCAGCTCTGCGTACCACATGTTTGAAAACCACTGGATGCCAGTAGCTTTGCCAGCCAGCCCAAAGGCACTTCTGGGACTTCGGCGTCAGAAGAGTGTGTCCTGTCCCCAGAGCCCTAGGTTTCTTGCAGAGAACTGGCAGTGTCATCACCAGACATCAGGTGCATTTTTGTTGATCCAACTCAAAGGATGTGCAGAACTACAAGGGCAATTCCTTTCTGTCTCCCATAGAAGCCAGGCTTACCTTTCAGCCTCATTAGGATTTGGCGCTCCATGGCCCTTGCAAGTGGCATCTTCCCCAAGTCTCAAGAGCAGTGAAGACCTCAAGTGCTTTCCCTCCATATTAACTTCTACAACGGATGCAGGAGAATCACCACAGATAGCATTTGCTGACCACTGACTGTCTCCAGGTCAGTAGGTGCTGGAAACTCAGTCCACCAAGTGCTGCCCTCGTTCTGGGAAAAGAGACACCTGATGAGTCCTTAAAGTGTGGCCTATGGCAGGGGCTGCTCCTCAATGTTCACTCAGTCCAGACACAAGTCAACAGGGAGAGGAGGAGGTAGCATGGGAAGAGGAAGAGATGGGGGAAGGCCCTGGAATAGCATTGATACAAGAGAGCATCAAAGTCCAGAGGGGACGAAGGTCTCAAGTGGCTGCAGTGATTTCTTCTCAGGAGCAGCATCGGGGATTGCCTCCCTAAGCTGAGGATGTGGCTGTCCTGGAGACCATGGTCAAGCCCAGTAGGTTCCATAGCAGCAAGCGAGAGATAAGAACAGCAAGTAAACCGAGCTAAGGAGAGAGGGGTCTGGAGAGGGCAGAGTGAGGCTTCACACCCCCTGCCTACCCAGGAACACCTCTGTCTCCAGCATATCCAAGACCTTGGCTTTGGGTGTCACAGGAGCTAGGGGTGGCCTCCTCTGCAGAACAGATGGCCAGGCACCTGTCTCCTTCGGAATTCCCAAATACCCAGAATGCAAAGTAGTAGCAAAAAAAAAAAAAAAAAAAAAAAATGTCCCCAGACAGGTCAGTGCTAAACTCTGCTGCAGTTTGGAGTGCCTTGGAACCAGCCCGAACCAGCTCCAAACAACTTGTCATTCAGGAGTTTCTCTGTCTCCTGCCCTGCTCTGAGCCTTCCCACTTCTCCTGAACCCAAGGTCAGGAGTTCTAAACCTGTTCCCAGCGTCAATAGATCTATGATCCTGAGCAGACCTATGAAATAACGACGCTATCCCATCTTAGATTTATGTGGTATTTTGTGGTCTCCATTATGTTTGCATGCAGACTGGATGCTCTGACCATCACAACCCTCAGTCATCCATAAGGATCACATGACAAGGGCCCGGGCTCCAGACTATCACTCTGCATATCCAGGGTTCCATTCAGACCCCAGGCATGTCCCCAGTATACCGCGAATGCCCCTTTCATCCCCATGTCCTATTTCTTGGGGGAATGTAAGTGCCTCAGAGCCAAGTTAAATATGACAGAGGACAATGCATCCCAGGGGTCACACAATAATGAGCACACAAGCACAATGCTTCAAGACACCGTTGGACACAAATGGATCAGGAGGCTGTGGGCTGGGCGCACTGTCACAGAACTGATGGAAATCAGACGATTGATCATCTCTGCGTGCTGGAAATGTCTCTTGAACTTGCATCCCCTGCCAAGCTCCCTAGGAAAAATACCTTCAGCAAAGCAATCCAAATCCAGGCAATTATCCAGAAGCCACAGGGGCTCCTTGGGCACATCACCTCCAACTCTTTGAGGCTGGGGACAACTGGGCTCTTCCATCCCCTCCATGTCTTCTCTCTCAGCTCTTTGCTGTTCAGGTCCCGGCTTAGCTTGAGAACATGGCTGCGATGAGTTTAAAGACAGATACCTTCTTCTGACCTGATGTTTAGCCTTCCAATGAGCACAGCTCAACACAAGCTCATGGCCTCCTTCCCTTCCTTTTCTCCCCCTCTCATCCTCCTCCCTTCCCCTCTCTCCTTCAGTTCTTTCCTCTTAGGGGGACTCTTGAACCTCCTGCTACAGTCAGTCTGGATGGCTTCAGATGGTAATGGGGGCAGGGCACAGAGTATGACCAGCCACCACATTGCAATGTGTGTGATAAATCCTGAAGCGACATGATTAGACAGAGACAGGACAAAGGAACTGTCAGCCTCTACCCGCTCCTCCCCAGACCCAGATCCTGGACACTCCAAAGCAGAACCATCAAGTAGCCTCTGGTCACTGCTAGGCAGCAATCGATGACAAAAGTTCCAAGTGCCTTACGGCTAGTGACACAGAGTTCTCCAGCACCCAACAGTCCCCAGTGAGGGCACACACTGTCCTCTCTAGCTCACCCACCCACACCAGCTTCCGGCTTCTTCTTGTCTCTTTTTCTACTATCAGCTGTTCCTAGATCACAACCAATCACATATACATACAAACATCACACACGGATCACATAAACACATTACACAAACACACACTACACTCACATCACAAATACATACAACACAAACACACACGCACATACATAGCACACACATCACACACAGTGACACACAACAAACACATCAGATACACATCCATACACTGTACACACACACACACACACACACACACACACACACACACACACACACACCTCCAAGGCTACCTGCCTGAATATCTTTGCCTCACAGCCTGTTGTTTGAGACCCACTTGCTTCCTAAGGAAGCAGCTGCCCTGGAGATTGTGGGGAGCCCCACTACCATCAGCCCCCATTGCCAGCCTGCAGGAGGCCAGTCTCACAAGGCAGTCTGGGGAGTGGCATGTAGAGCTTATGTCCTCCCACACCAATTGTTCAGCCCGAGGAAGGGAAATGGGAGGAGCCACCATTTGGTGCAAAGTTCTATAAACCAGTCTCTAAGACAACTGGGGCAGTGGGCTGAATCCCCTTGGCACCCAGGGCTTTCAACCCTGACTTCAAAACCTTCTCAGAGTCTATACAGTCTCCACTTGGCTCCAGTGTGAACGTCAGGGCCTGAAAATGGTTGCGCTTGAAGATGGGGAACCTTGTGATACCTTCAACCCAGTTTTGCATTCAGCTTGATTATGAAAACAGATTGTCAAATAACTCAGTGCCTTGTGAAGGATGGGAGCCCCAAGAAACGGGAACGAGGCAAGAAGCTTGTGACAGAGAGAAGGGCCTGGAGGAAGAGAGGAACAGAGCAGCACTCAGGCTCAGGGAGTCTGCACTAACCCTCCCAACATGTCTGGAGGTGATGTGTGGTTGTCCTAGGAGAGAGGGCAGCACCAGGCACTCTATGTCCTGAGCGTAAGATCACAGGGGCTTCTCTTGATTTAATTTACAGATTAAAACTGGTCCCCAAAGTAAATGTGCCTCGCAGGCTGGAAATGTTTCATTAACCAGGTTTCCTAATTGAGCCTGGTGTGAGCTTGGCTTCCTCCAGCGATTCCAGGAAACGGAGGGGCCTCCACTCTGCTCCGATTTCACCGAAAGAGAATGGCTTTCCTCTAACAGAAGTCACACTTTCCCAGGATCCCTTGTGAAGGTCTCTGTGTTCTAAAAGGTGGGCTGCAAAGATATGAGAGAATCCAAGTTTAAACTCACAAGGACCTATATGCCAGGTCACAACCTCGAGGAGTTTGGGTGTCAGTGACTTCTTGATGGTGTTTGACTATGAAGACAGACGGACAGACACTCTGCAGACCAACTCTCAATTCTCCACACAGACAGGCACCTCTCCTTGTGGTCCGACGGGGACTGAAGAGTTAAGTCCTCCACAAACTCAGTCCCATGCCCAGCCTGAGGGACTCCATGCTGTTCCTAAGCTCTGTCCCCATGTCTGCCTGCAGCTCTCTTCTGTTGAGAACTGTTCCCTGAGATGCCCTCACACCCAAGAGTGGCCACTTCAGCACATACGACTCCCTGTGGCAGCAAAGGACAGAGAGAAGCTGGCTGGTCATCTGACAAGTTCTGAACCTGACTTCCAGGTTGTGTCCATCGGGAAAATGGGGGTCCCCTGGTGCTAGGTGCTTGGTAATCATGACCCAGGTAAACACCAGGTGGCAAATGAATACGGTGTGACTACAGAGAGGCTAGTGACGTGACACCTGTTTGACTACAGAATACAGAGGTCATGTGGCTGCCTGGAGATATGGTTCTGAGCAAGCCACAGAGATGAGATGTGTGGGACAGGACAGAGGCGGGTCAGATACAGGCAGGGTAAGCGGGTGAGGGGAAGGAGGGGAGACGGTAAGGATGAGGCACGCAGGTGGGATGAGATAGGATACAGACAGGATGTAAGTCAGCATCCAGGCATAGACATTGCCATACACACAGATGTCCGTGTGTGCCATGAGCGCTGAGTGTAGCTGCCATGTGCTGCGGGTCTGGAGGATTCCAGGCACAGTGAACGAGGAGCCAACTCTCCGTGTAGCCCATTCTTCCTCCCAAACCTTCCCCACTCAAACACCCAGTGCAGGAAAGACTATTTCTCCCTGCAGTCTGGGCTCTTCTCTGCATTTAGAGGGTGGAGGAGCAGAGCATCAGGGCAAGTGTCAGCAACACCCCCAAACCTGCCCAATCCTAAAAGCACCTGGGTGACTTATGCCGCAGAGTGATGCTTGGGGCCCAAGAGCTTGCTGACAACATCAGTCTCTGAGTCACCGGCCGGCCTGACTCCCGGGAGCATAAATGAACTTGGGCATTTGGTTCGGAGCTGAGGAACTGCTGGTGTTTGGGGGCTCCATGTCCCCTCCTGTGGGATGTCTCGCTTCAGTGAGTACAGGAAACAGAAGAGCCAGGACTGCTCTTTGAACTTGAGACTTCTAGACTCCCTCTTTCCCCCCAGTGAAGCCTGGTTTCTCAGGGACAGAGGCTGTAGGGCCACCATTACCAGGAGGAGAAGGAGCAGATGCCAGCTAAACCGCTGCCTTCAGCTCAGGGACTGTGCCTCCCTCAGGCTTCAAGTGGCTTCTCTGCACAAAGTATTGAAGTCATGCTGTCCCCACCCGATGTACTGCCGGTTCACTGGCCCAGCGAGAGCCAACAAATATGAAACTTCCACGCAATTTCCTACAATTAGGAAGCTCAGTGGATGGAAATGTAGAGGGAGTCAAAGATGCTGCCTCATGGAGATGGGGTTCAGAGCACCCAGAGTTCCCTGGTTCTTCTGGAGCTCCACTAAGGCACAGGTGAGCTGCCCCAGACCCTCACTCCTCACCTACACCAAGTTCATGTTTGTAGCTGGAGAAATCACAAGGTAGGCAGAGCAGATGTGATCCGTGGTGGACAGGCATCTGAGAGGTAAGACGGAGAGACACTCTACCTGCTTGTAGAGAGTCCTGTATTGTCTCCCTCTAGTCACTAGTCACTGTCCCCAAGCATTAGAGGTCATTGAGGGTAGTTTGCATTTGTCATGGGGATGTGACTCTCTGCTGTAGATGCCAGAGACAATAAATACCTCAGAACCAGATACCAGATGTTTTTATCACAGCTGTTCACCTTGGCCGATGTAGCCATAGGCATTCCTCAGTCAAAACACAATTTTATTTATAAGATGAGGTTGTGTGTCTGTGACCTACAGGCTGCAGTGTGCTGGACCGGGGTCTAAGGATCACTGGGAAAGTGTTTTGCACATAGATGATCATGTGGAGCAGGGAGACGTGGAGCCAAAGTGGGGCAGTGTAGCCTCTCAAAGTTGACCTCAGTGAAACAACGGGACCAAGTTACGGAGTCCGTCAGACCCATGTGTGAGTGCGGTAGTCAGGAGTCTCCAGAGAAATAGAACTGGTGGAGTGTGTGTGTGTGTCTGTGTGTCTGTGTATATGCACGTGTGTGTGCACGCATGCATGTGTGTTAATGTGTGTGTGTGTGTGTGTGTGTGTGTGTGTATAGGCTGACAGGGTATGGGATGGGTAGACCAACAAGGGCTCTCTGTACACTGGAGAGACTGGGAAGCTGGTAGCTGCCCAGTCCATGAGGCTGGATGGGTCAGCAATCCCAATCAGCGATTAAGACCTGGGGGATTTCTGGAGAGCCTCTGGTCTTCAGTCCGTGTTCAAGGCTGAAGAAGTTGGGTTCTAATGCAGCAAAGGACAGCGGCAGCAACAATACAATAGATACACTCACCGGAGTGGTGTGAGGGGCAGAAGGCACACAGCACTGTTTTGTTCTTTCCTGAACCTCTTTGTATGTGGCCATGGACAGGAGGCACTGCCCACTCTAGGAGATAGTTTTCCTTACTCAGTCAACCCTTCTTGGAAACACTGTCATACACACCCACAAATGTGTCTCCTAGTTGATTCCAGACAGAACCAAGTTGACAATGTAAATTAAACCACCATGCTGAGCTAAGGCTGTCCTAAAGGGTCAAACCTCATCTTAACTAGTTCTGAAGGAGCCTCTGCACCAGAGAAAAGCCAGCAGGTTGCCCAGTATGTTGTCACTCTGCTGACTGGATGACAAGTATGCTCACTCTTAAACACTGATGCCAGATCTTCCCAGAGAAGGGAAGGTGTAGATGCTTCTCAGTGACCATGATCTTCTGCTCCGACTGGCAATGTGCCTGTGTGGGCCGAAGCTTTTTGAAAACCACTATCACCGATTCAATCTGCCAGGTCCCTTTCCTGTTAACTCTGCAGATGCCACTGAGCACGGATTCTCCAGAAACACTGGCGTGGCAGCAAGCTGTCTGCACAGAGGCAGGGAGTCACTCATACACAGGAGAAATCAAGACAGATGGCAAACATCACCCTCACTTTAGGCTGCCACACAAGGGACCGGAGAGACCTCAGCTACTCTCCAGGGATGCTTAACACAAGAAGCCATGCTTCTGCTCTGTCCCAAGGCCCCACTGTCCTATAATTCTCTATGACGAGGCCAGGAAACGGTAACATGCTAGCTTTAACAGCTACAAACCCTGCTGTGGACTTTCCACATGCCACCCCTTTCTAGGAGAACCCAAGGGACTTAGTTGTTCGACAGACCATGGGTTTAGTCTTAGCAAATAGATTTAGTTTCCATGTCGATGGGACAGCTGCTGTGTTTCTGCAGCAATCTGATCGATGCTGGGATAGATTTCCTGTTCAATAAAGGAAGCTAAGTAGGGAGGTGTTTAAGGGACTTGAGAAGTCGTCACAACCCAAAGCAAAGTGATCTCACTGCAGGCGAGTGGGCTGATGGTTCCTTTTTGTCTGTTTGTTGTGATTTGTTGAGACAAGCTGTTGCTTCCAACTCACAGCACAGCTCAGACTGGCCTCAACCTGTGATCCTCCTGCCTCCACTGCCCAGACGCTGGGACTCTGGATGTGAGCCTCCAGATGTGGGCTGTATTGTGGCTCTTAAAGCACATGAATAAGGCATTCTGTGGCTGGCTGGAGAGATGACTCCACAGTTAAGAACATTTTGCTCTTATGGAGGAGGCCAGGCGACTCATGGTCTCCTGTAACTCTAGCTCCAGGGAGATCCAATGTCTGATGGGAGATATCATTCTGTATATGTTTCTCATACTGGTTAATGAATAAAGCACTGTTGGCCAATAGGAAAGGAAGATAGGAGGGACTAGGAGACAAGGAGGAAGAGGAAGTAATAAGGAGGAGTCAGGATGGAGAGCCTGGAGAGAACAGAACCGCCATTCCTCCGCTCTCCGGTAAGACCACGTGGAAATACATAGAAATGAGTTAATAATTAAGACAGAGCTAGCCGATAAGAAACTTGCACCTGGCCAACAGCATTGTATCAAATACAGAGTCTCTGTGCGTTATTTGGGGGCTGGTGTGGCAGCGGGAGGAAAAACCATACTCCTTACAAATGGCGCCCACGTGGCTAATAAGAACTTCCACTTAAAATTTAACAAAAGCTTAAAAAAGGGTTTTAGAAACAAAAGAACAGAGACAAGCAAGGTTTTTGGTAGCAGCATTTTTCTTGGTTGAACTCTGTAACTCTGCATTGCAAGAGACAAGCAGATATTGCGCGGCTCCTTTAAGGGAGGATTCCTGACTTCGCATAAGTGGCAAAAAACTGCATGGCTTTTAAGAAGCACTGCTAACAATTTCTTGGTGTATATGAGAGCTGGTAGTGGCAGTGACCACATCTCCAACCCGGCAGCAATCCTGCTGGATGGCAGCACTGACCAGGGCAGTGACCACAGCTCTCACTGCTGGCGGTAAAGGTACTTGCCGCCATCTTTAGTAATCCGCAGCAGAAACAACAAAGACTTTCATTTTTGCAATGTTGTTGTTTACCAGATAAAAGACTCATGGCCAGAGAAAGATAAAGATTTACATGACAGATTCACATAAAAAAAAAAAAAAAAGCTAAAGGTTTACAGTGTTTTAAAATATATGTAGACATGGTGTTAAAAAAGACAAAGAGGAACTGGGTGTGGTGGCACACACCTTTAATTCCAGCACTCAGGAGACAGAGGCAAGCAGATCTTTATGA
The DNA here is from genome assembly GCF_943737965.1 of Phodopus roborovskii. Lineage (NCBI taxonomy): Eukaryota > Metazoa > Chordata > Mammalia > Rodentia > Cricetidae > Phodopus > Phodopus roborovskii. The sequence goes on from NW_026125065.1 coordinate 30,481, forward strand.
TTGCAAAGTAAACCTGGTATGCAGAGTGAATTCCAGGACAGATAAAAGTTACACAGTGCAACCCTGTCTCAAAAAATGAAATAATAGAAGAAAGAGTAATAATAAAGCCACTTAAAGATGGAAAGCTCAGAGAGAATCTGGTTACTGTATGGTATTACATTGTCTTTGTATTCTTTGACTGCTGAGGAGACAATTGTTAAAGGAAATACTGCTGGATTAATTCAATTTATATATTTTAAAAATGCTTTGACTCAATAATTTAAGTCTAAGGACAAGTTACTGGGGAAAAGGATTTCTATTTTTGTTTCCACAGAAAATAAAAAGCTGTGGATTCCTTACAGACTAATGTGGTTTGATCAAGCCAGACCCCCTGAAACAGAGGACCAGGTGATCCTACATTCAAAACAGCTGAACAAAGCAGCCTTGCAGACTACAGCCAGGATTTCATCTTCTTAGGCTCCCCATGACAGCGCCCCCTATAAGCAGGAAGTAGTTTGGAAAGAACGACGTCCAAATTCCCAAATATTGTTTATAAATGTTTGTTTTCATTTAAATGGGGTTGGTTATAAATGGTTAATGATCACAACCAATATCTTTTTAAAAGAAAAAAGGGGATTATGGTATAGATATGAATACTTTGTCTTGGAATGGATTTTCATTTATTGATACAAATTTAAGGTCAATTTTGTGATATGTATATTTCTCTTCTTGTTTATGTATTGTGTTTATATAGCTCATTTAAAAATGTAATGTATAATTTAGTACAGATTTTAGATAATTACCTATAATAGTCAAAACTTATAGCTAGGTGAGTTAGATTTTCTAGATATGCAGAGATGTATTTGAGATAGATAGGCATTCTTAAAACCTTTCAAAGACCTACAGAATATGGCATTTAAAATGGTTTAGGGTTTTTCTTGACAATGAGACATAATTGTTCCTGGCAACACCACCTGCGTCAGAAAGGAAGATGGACATTGAAGGAACTCATTATAGAGTTTACTTCCAATATGGCAAGACTAGCCATTTGGACAAGATACTGCTCTTGTCTGGACTGTTTGACTTTATGCTATATAAACTGGACATGCAGGACCCACAGAAAAGTGACTGCTGATTCAAGATGGACATTGCTATAGAGTTCCTGCTTCATTGAAGAGTCTGCCAGACAGTCTGCAGGACACAGAGAAAAGTGACTAACAAGCTGCCAATAAAAGAAGACAGTTTAAAGTTTCCTGCTTTGCTGAAGAGTCTGCCAGACACACTATGGCCTATGGGCTGAAGATGGAAGATTACAGAAGAACTTCAGGTGACTGAAAAGGGAAGATGCCTCTGTCATTTCTAGAGTTTATATATTATCCTTCTGTGGTCTTTGATGGAGTTGAAGACAGATAGTTATGGTTATAGTTTTCCTTGTTAGGATTAAAGATAAGGTACATATAGGACTTTAGACTCATAAAGATAGAATAGATGATGGAATAGTTTCTTTTAATCTTGCTAAATGTTAATGAACTAAATATTGTTAACTGTGATTCTTACTTGATAACTGTTGTGTTATATATTTTGCTATGTTAAGCTTAAAACCCTTCTTTTTATTTAGACAGAAAAGATGAGATGATGGGAGATGTCATTCTGTATATGTTTCTCATACTGGTTAATGAATAAAGCACTGTTGGCCAATAGGAAAGGAAGATAGGAGGGACTAGGAGACAAGGAGGAAGAGGAAGTAGTAAGGAGGAGTCAACATGGAGAGTCTGGAGAAGGCAGAACTGCCAAACGCCTCTCGCTGGTAAGATCATGTGGAAATACATAGAAATGGGTTAATAATTAAGACAGAGCTAGCCGATAAGAAACTAGCACCTGGCCAATAGCATTGTATCAAATACAGAGTCTCTGTGCATTATTTGGGGCTGGTGCAGTGGCGGGACAAGACCAGGAGGCGGGCAGAAAAACCAAACTCCCTACACAATGTCGCTGGCCTCTGGTGGCACCTGTACTTACAATGTACACCCAAATGAAGACAGACAGAGACACAGACAGACAGCAGACACACATACACACACACACACACACACACTTAACCTAAAAAATAAATAAATATTTAAGAGCGAGGCCCGTGGACTATGGGTGCTATTGAGGCTTCCACTGGTCCTCTTCTTTGGATTACTCTGCATTTCTTGCCTGGCATCTCAACAGTGTGTGAGCTGATTTCTCTGATGCAATGTTGGGAGTTTCTGGATGGATTGATGCGATGCCTGCCTCCAGACAAACCTAACAGCAAGATCTTTACCTGAAAAATACCTCTTCTGAGTTTACCCCAGTGACCTTAGCTACTCTGGAGCCAAAATTAGAGCAGGACTTGGAGAAGTCAGACCTCTGACAAATCAAGGCCACGCTCTGCTTCATGAGGTAGTAGCCACCATAATTTCCTCCCCCCCTCCTTCTTAAGCCCCATAATCTCTGTCACACCCTGCCTGTGATGCCAGCCTTCTGCTCCTACAGGCCTACTCCATACCTCAACATGCTGTCTCTCATATGCCTTTTTAAGCTGACATTACCTTCCCTATCTCTTTGCCAGCCCATTGGCTCATTTACAGTTGCCTCCCTTGAGTGTGTGTGGGAGGTGGGGAGTGTGTGCTTGTGTGTGTGCAGGTGCACATGTGTGCAAAGGAACATGTGCATGGAGGGAAGGGGACAGGTCCTGTCATTGTACCTCAGGAGCTGACCATCTTTTAAAGGTCTCTCATTGAACTTGAGCTTGCCAAACCAACTTGACTGGCTGGCAGGTCAGTGAACCCTGGGAGTGGTATTCTAAGCCTCACCACGCCCCTTTTTATCCCTGTGGGTTCTGTTCTAGAGGACTAAGGCCTTTATGCTTGTAAGGGCTGAACTATCATTCCAGTCCTTTGTCATATTTCTATGGCTGCCCCAATCCTCCCTCTCCCAAGGAGATCATTCCAGGCTCCACAATGTTCTGTCCCGTGCAGAATTATTTCTAGGACTCACTTCCAACACTTAGTGTTAGAGCACATTTTTAATCTTCACTCCAAGTATAGACTGGCTCTTGAGGCCAAAAGAGAACCTAGTGGGCATTATGTTTGTTTTGCTTGCGTTTTAGATAACAAGCATCACTGGTCAATACTTGTAATATCTATGCAATGGGATCATCCATGCAATTAAAACTCTACAGTCTTCACACAGATGGCAAAGTTTCCCAGACCAACAGGAATTTAGGTCCTAAAGGTGAGGGTCAAAACATAGGATCAAGGATGAAAAAGTAAAGAGAAATAAAGAAGATAAAAGCAATATCAGAGACCAGGAAGTCTTGGACAAACTGATAATTCATGCCAAGCAAGTGCAACATCATATAAATATATATATGTGCATGTGTGTGTGCGTGCGTGCGTGTGTGCGCATGGGTGTGTGTGTGTGTGTGTGTGTGTGTGTGTGTGTGTGTGTGTGTGTGTGTGTGTGTGTATGATTTGCAAAGGGGGAAATTGTCAAGATCAGATCAGCAGAGAGCTACATCAGACAATTATGGCACAAAGAGAGCGCAGGATTCCTCAGACGCATCCTGCTTTGTGAATGATAACCACAGCCCGTGGTGAAGAGTCAGGTTCCTAGAAGTCACAACCTTGACTCCTGCAGAGGCAATGGAGTCAGCATTACAAAGAACGGCCTTTCCGAATTCATTCCTGGACAGAAGTCACAGAAAGACAGTCGCCTCCGTCCTGTCACTGGTTCCTCTGAGAAAGCCTTGGGTCTGTCTGGTTGCTGATGCTGCCAGCTTCATCCTTTAAGCGTGAAAGCAGGGAGGAGATGAAGCTCAAAGCAGCCACCACTGGAGAGGTGCTGGTGGGAGTGAACCACAGGGCCCACTCCTGGAGTGGGATCGGCGATGACTGAAGTACAGCTGTACTGATTTCCCATAAAACCAAGCATCGATCAATCGGCAGGTACAAACGAGACTATCTGTGTACAGAAACGCAGACCACATGTCACGGGTGTGCCACTGAGTCTCGCCCCCTGGGGAGTGGATAGACAGACTGATGACACATAGTAGTCTACAGTGGAAGGAGGGGGCGCCTGATTCAGGTGGGCGAGTCCCAGCAGTCTTTGCTACTGGCAGAAGCCAGGCTCTGGGCCTTGTGCACTGCAGCATTCTCTTTACCGGACATCCAAGAGCAGGCAAGATGGGGAAGGCAGGAACAGAGCCAAATTGCCAGGGGCTCAGGTGAGGAGAGGCTCTGAGTTCTTATGGTGATGGTGACATGACAGGTCGCATTTGTCAAAACTCAAACAGAACTGCATACTAACAAGGCTGAGTTTTTCCGCACTGAAATTATAGCTTTAAAAAAAACATTATTTCTAAGCCAGCAGCTCCTCAGACATGCAGGCTCAGAACCTCACCAGGTCCTTCGGGAAACAATTTGGGGAATATGAGCCTAGCTTCTTGCCTGGTGTCTTCTGGATCATTCTCTTGCTCAGCCAGCCACCTTGGATAGTAGCAGCTGGTGGGCACAGTGACTTCCTCACATCGTGTGTGTGTGTGTGTGTGTGTGTGTGTGTGTGTGTGTACATGTGTCTGTATTTGTACATGCATAGTTGGTATACCAGTGCACACATGTAGATGCATGTAGAGACCAGAGGGAGACCTCTTATGTCATTGTCCTCAGAAACCTTATCCACCTCCTTTAAGAGAGTCTCTCATTGACCTGGAGCTCACCACTTATATTGTATTCGCTGTCCATTGAGCCCTGGGCATCCGCCCATCACTGTCTCCCCAGCCCTGGGATGACAGGTGCTCACCACCACATCCACTCTTCTGACATGGGTTATGCTCTAACTCGGGTCCTTCTGCTCAGAATACAAGCACTTTGCAGAACGCAGTATCATTCGGCCTCCTAAATACTCTTCTTGTACTGGTCTATCAGCGAAGTCATGTCCTGACTCCCTGTCCACTGGCCCTGACTCCCTGTCCACTTGTCCTGACTCCCTGTCCACTTGTCCTGACTCCATGTCCACTGGCCCTGACTTGTGCTCAAAGGCCTTTTTGTCCAGTTGGTTTTGGGCCTCCCAGGATGAGAACTTAAGTTCCCGTCAGAAGGACACCCAGGACTTGTCCCCCTGCCCATAGGTGGGGAGGGGGTGGTAATTTTGTAGCATCACCAAATCTGTTCTGAACTTTCCTGGAAGTCTACACTCCTGCAAGAGAGAACTGCCTTAAGATTAAATTATCTATGCTGAGTATGATGTCTGAGAACATGCTGATTTGGGGTTCAGATTGAGGTTTTTTGTTTGTTTGTTTGTTTTTCTTCTGACTTTCCCTTTCCCTTTAAAGCTTTGTCTTTAAAGTAATTGGCTGATAAAAGTGAGTTACTATTTTCTAGGCAGCATACAGAAAATATTTCTACCTGAGGAGGGGGAGTGGTAGCCATGGCAACGAGATACAAAGGTCCTCAGCATTTCATACTCTGCAGGGCACAACCAGAGCATTCTCGGCAGCTTGTTCCTATGAGGCATCTAATGAGAGCTCATCACAGACTTCTGAGGTCCCTGAGACACCTTGAGCTGGGACCTCGCTCGTTCTTGGAAGGATTTTGTAGAATGGCTATGATTGCGGGCTCAGAGAGGGAATGTCTGAACTTGACCCCCGATCATTTACAGTGTGGGATGTTGAACGAGTTTCTCCCTCAGCTGAGTTATTCTCTGTAAACAGCGGGTTTTAGCCCCTGCTTCTTCAAAGTGTCCACATGGGTCCCCTAGAGAGAGCGTAGCTCTCAGAACACACAAGGCTTGTAGTGCGGTCCTAGCCTGTGGCAGGTATGACTAATTTCATACCAGTGGGCACTGAGTCCTATCAACAGTTAACTCCCAATACTTGAACTAGGGTGAGCCCTGCCCCCCCCTACCTCTACCAATATTTAGGGCTCCTTGGCTGTGCCTGGTGTCTAGGCTTTAGAGATGGCACCTCAGAGGAGTGGCAAACAAGCAGATAAGAGCCTGCTTGGTATGCCTGCTTGGCATGCTGTCCCTCAAGAGTGCTCTGGGCACAGATCCTCCATCCTCTGTCACGCACCTTGATGGACTGGGCTTTCCTTCTTTTGTTGACTTTCCCAAGTCAGATGCATAACATGTGGGTCAGTGGTCCCTCAGGCTTGACTCTCTTAGGGTCCTGAATACTAAGTGCTTAGTATAACCAATGAAGAAAGGTGGGAATGTGGGACGGGAAAGGGACTCCACCCATCCATCCACCCACCCATCCATCCATCCATCCACCCATCCATCCATCCACCCATCCACCCATCCATCCATCCACCCACCCATCCATCCATCCATCCACCCATCCACCCATCCATCCACCCACCCATCCATCCATCCACCCATCCATCCATCCATCCATCCATCCACCCATCCACCCATCCATCCATCCATCCACCCACCCATCCATCCACTCATCTATGCTCCTATTCCCCTATCTATCCACAAATGTCAGCTACATGCATTAGCATCAAAACATAATATACCTCCCACGCAGCCATCCTTTTATCTGTCCCTCCATTCATCACCCATCTGCATCTCCACCAATGTATCATCAATGTGTCTCTCCACTTAGGCATTCCTCATTTTATCCACAAATCTACCCATTCAAATACCCATTCAGCTTCCCCTTCTCTCCCTCTCATACCTACCTTGCCGTCAGTCTCCTGGTTCTCTCTCTCTCTCTCTCTCTCTCTCTCTCTCTCTCTCTCTCTCATCCAACATCCATTCTTTATTTTCTTTTTTGAGACAATGCCTCACTCTGTAGCCAAAGTTGTCTTGGTAGCTACTATACAGTTCAAGATGGCCTCTACCAATGTCCATCTGCCTGAGTCTCACAAGTGCTCAGAGGTGCCTGTAATCTTACCGCGTTCCAGGATTATTCTGCACCTTGGAAATGAACTCAAGAATTCCATCTCTGCCAACAGTCTCACTGTGTTACCTTCACAGAGACAGCAGATCTCATCACATAGTCGGGGAGCAATGCCAGATGCCTTAAAGCTTCATACCCGGTCTACGGTAGGCTGGGGCCTCAGCAGCCCAGAGTTCATTCCAAGATTCCGCTTTTCAAAATTCCAAGATTTCCTGCCTGCTTGTTTTTGTTTTATGTATTAAGCAGTGATCAATATGTCTCTGTAGGATGGCTTTAACGGTGGCAATTTTAAAACAGTTTTCTCTCAACGTTCATTTGCTCTGGACTGAAAAGATTTACATGCTTTTAGATTCAGGGCCCCAGACTCCAGGTGTCAAGTCTAGGGGTCTAATTAAGCCTGAGTCAATGAAATGATCACCATCCCCTGCAGCCTGGCAGGGCCCAGGAAGAGCCAGCCCCTTCAGAGGGCCTAGCTTGGCCAGGTAGAATTCCAGCCTTCATGAGGACAAGGCCTTGGCTCAGCTTTTATCCAGGGGCTGAGAAAGAAAACAATTTATTTAATTGGTAAGAACTTAAAATGTCATTTTGTATGAAGACAAAAAGTAAGTTTAATAGCATTTTTAAAGGGAAGCCTTTGGTGTTCTGGAATGTTCACCTTGACAGAGGCCATGTTTGCACTATTCTTAGCATACTGGAACCCTGAGCAATAGAAGTGACCCTGTAACAAAATTCTTGCCACTGCAATTTCCAAGAGTTTTCTAGGGAAGAATCCCTTCTCTGGTAAAAGAAAAAGATGTCATCAATCCTTGCCTGGCATGCAGAAGAGTGTCTACAGGTGGACAGAATTCTTGCTCTCCTTCCTAGAGAGGAAGGAGCAGAAGCTTGGAGACTTATGCCACTGCCCCAAACCTCCAATCCCAAACTGTCTAATAAGACACCTTAACCTGAATGGAGAGAGCACAGGTCAGAATGTGGGGGGTGAAACATGTCTGCTGTGACATGAGAACTCTTTGCCTGACCTCTCACAGGGGACAGGATGATGGAGTATCATTTTTATCCCATCAATCAGTCCTAGCATGTAGTTTTTGGTAGATGCTCACTTCCAAGTCTGTCACCCTTCCACAAGCCCCTACAGGACAGGCCTCAGGGTTCTAACATTGTAGCTGGAGTACAAGGCATTGACAACCTGAGCTGGCCAGAAACAGCCACAGTACAGAAGCCTCTCTCCCTCGCTTCCTGAAGAAGGTCCCCAAGTATTTGTGCATGCCCTCAAGGTTAGACACAAATGCTACAAATGCTCATTGTTTGCAATGACAAAAAAAAAAAAAAGCCCACTAGTGTTACACAGCTGTTCTCATTGCCGTCACCATCCGCAGCAGCAGGTGTGAGCTGAGCTCACTGCTGGCCCTCACAGATGAGCATCTCTGTCCTCTGAAAAGACTTTGGACTCTTCCCTCCTGCATGAACAGCCAGTAGATGGGCTCTAAGGCCCAAAGGGGTATTCTTGGTCTTGTTGCTCCTCTCAGCAAGAATCCCCTTCCTATCAGTCTGCAAGATGCCACGGGCATGGGCGCAGGGTCTCCTGATACCACGGGCATGGGCGCAGGGTCTCCTGATACCACGGGCATGAGCACAGGGTTTCCTGATACCACAGGCATGGGCACAGGGTCTCCTGATACTAAGGGCATGGGTGCACAGTCTCCTTGCCAAGAGCATGAATGTCAGGTCATCTGGTGCCCAGGGCATGAGCACAGGGTCTCCTGAAGCTAATGGCGTGGGTTCAGGGTCTCCTGATTCCTGCTTTCTCCAGAAATTCCTTCTTTCTCCATAACACTCCTTGTAAAACCATCTTGGCTACTCTTTGTCCACATGTTTACAGTTCCGTGAAGGAAACAGACACCAAAGGAGAAAGTATAGAAGTCACACAGCTCAGATCTGGGTCCAGACCCTTCATCTGGATGTGAGCAAATCAAATCCAGGCCAGGGGAGGAGTTGATGCCCCTGCTGGTGCTGGCACAGGAGTGGGCTCCAGGCCAGCTCTCATCTGCTCTGTTCTTTGTACAGCATTTCACCTTGGAGGACACTGGTGAGCACCCTTACCCTTACACAGCTACATCACATGTAAATTCACACACGTGAGGAGCGGGCACCTGTGCCAAAGCCCTTGGTCAGCCCAAGTTCACTGTGAGTTATGCTTTCTTCAACCACGCCATAGTTAAACTGATTATCTAGAATGAAAACTCATCAGCTTTGAATGTGCCCAGCCACACAATGCATCTCAAGTCCTCAGAAGGACACCTGTGCCTCCTTCTAGGACACTTACTGTCTCTTCCACACACACACACCTGTGCGTGCTCCCCCAAAGCACCTGCTGCCGCCTCACCCAGCTGCTTCCAGCATAGGGTCTTTGGTTCTGCATACTTGCATGTTTATTCATGTATTATTTGCATATTCTTGTTGCATATTTATCTTTAATTTGCATATTCTTATTACATGTGTATGTGCCTCTATTGCACGTTGAGCTGTATTGCTGTCAGTACCTGTTTTGTGGTTCTGGGGATAAGCCCCAGGGCTGTGTGTACGCTGTGTTTCCTGCTGGAAAGAGGGGAAGGGGCATTGTTCTGATAATGTACTATTAAAACAGTGGCAGACACTCAACTCCTACCTAACTCAGGTCAATGGGCATTTACTTATGAAGACACTTTGGCCAAGTGAGATGCCAGTCACCTGAGACCCTGTCCTACCTACTGGGACATCAGAATGAGACTAAAACAAGGCAGAATCAACAAACAAGAAAACATGGCTGGTAGATGACTGGCTAGTGAGCACTTGATTGCCACACCCAAGGTCTTGGATTCTATCCACCCAACACATACACAAACAGAGAGATAGAGAGAGAAAGACATAGAGGTAACAGAAATACCATGTAAACATGTAATAGATATATGTAAACATACAATCAACATACATAAATATGTGCAATAATACATAAACATATAAATACATATGCTACTACCTATAACTATATGTGTGTACATGTAAATAAACATAGCTGCTGGAGAGCTAGATTAGTCAGTAAAAACATAAGGGTCTGAGTGTGAACTCCAACACACATGTAAAATGCCATGTGTGGTGAAGCCTGTAGTTCCATCACTGGGAATCACAGATGAGAGGATCCCCAGGGCTTTTTGGCCAGCTATGCTAGCCTAATTAGAGAGATTAGAGAGTTCCTGTTTAGTGAAAGATCCAATCACTCAAAAATAAATAAATAAATAAAGGGGGGTTCTTGAGACATTAAGAGTGCTTGCTGTTCTTGCAGACAATTGGAGTTCCCAGCAACTGCACTGGGCTTCTCACATCCTCCAGCATTGTCAGAAGCTCCTGGGCACCCATATCATCTTCCTTGGGCACCTACACTCACATGTGCACATGCCTACACCCAGACACGCATGTGTACTCATAATTGAAACCTCACCCGAATATGCAGGTGGCAACGGGAGCTGGGAGCGGGGTTTTAATTGACTTTGGGGATCTTTCCCATCATCATGGGAATTCTTTCTCAAGTGCACCCCAAACTCGGGTGGGGAATTCTTACAGGTTATATGACTGTAGGTGTAAACTTTCTTCCCTGAACTTTTCCCACCATGTTAAATGAAAGCCTATAGGTTCACCTTGAACTGAAGCATCTCTTTGGTCCTTGCTGGCCATTTGGGAAACACTTGTCCACTAAATTATGCAGATTATCCATCATGGGACAACTATGTATCATGGGTTTCTAGAGCACACCTCATCAGGAGAGTCTGTGAGTTCTGGGGGGATGCCAAGCAAAACTAGTGCCTAAATAAGTTTTCCAACTTCTATTCTGAAATTAGAAACATTTAAGCTTTGAGTGGCAGGCTTACTTTGTAATTTGTTTATTTAATTCTTCACTTTCATTTTCCAAGGTGGTGGAGAATGAAACTAGGGTCTTGTGGGTACTAGGCAAGCCCCTACCACTGAGCTACACCCTAATTTTTATTTATTGTTTTGAAACTTGTCTCATTATGCTGCCCAGGCTGGTCTCCAGCCCTTCAGCTCAGACAACCTTTCTGTCACAGCTTCCAAAGTAGCTGGGAATATTATACCTGGGTTCCCTTTTATATTTTTAATCCTTTTAATTCAGAAGCCCGATAGATACATGATATTGGTGGGTGTGAAGAGGACTTGGGACTCCACACCAGGCACAGAGTCCCCTTGATGCTGATATTTCTTGTTAGCAGGACAGTTAAAATCACACTGATACATTGTTCTAATTTAATCCAGCTTTACTTGGATACAGTTTTGTTTCATTTTGCTTGTTTTAAGATGGAGTCATGTTTTGTAGACTAGATTTGGTGTCTAACTTGACATCCCCTGTCTCTGTTTCCTAGTACTGGGTTACAAACATATACCATCACTCTCACCATTTAAATTGTTTATTATAAGTGTGTGTGTGTGTGTGTGTGTGTGTGTGTGTGTGTGTGTGTCTGTGGTGTATGCATGTGCAACACTGTATGTGTAGAAGTCAGAGGACAACTTGCAGGAGTCAATATTTTTCCTACATCATCTGGGACCAAGGATCAAACTCTGGTGGTCCGGGTCGTCCTACTCTTCAGTAGGCATCTTTACTGGCTCCCATCCTTTATTTTTATTAAGCCTCCACCCATATCCAGGAAACCATCCTCTGGCCTGGGGCTCCTGGTGGCTCTAACCTACTTCTTTCTCTTTTCTGTGGTGACCTGGACAGTTGGAGGGCATATCAGTCTGCTATTTTATAAATCCAATATTTCTCAAGATAGCTTTCCTGTGATTAGGCCTGGGGAATGGGTGTGGGGAAGGAGTTTCCCAGACACAAAGTGCTGTCCTAGCCTGCTCACGGCACAGGCAGTGCAACTCCCATCAGCCCTATAGTTGGCCCTGACCACCTGGCTCCAGTCGCTTCAGCACAATTCCCTGGCAAGTTCCTCTGCCATTTGCTCCCCCAAGAGAACTCCCTGCACACCAACATCTCTGCAGGCCTGAGCACAGAGCTCAGCTCTGTTCCCCTCCATGAGTCCTGGGAAATGCTTGCCTTGTTCAATGCTGTCTGTGAGGAAGACTTGACCTAATTCATTTCAGAGGAAAGACCAGTGAGTACTCAGGTCTGAATAACCATGGTTTAGGAATCATCCCTTCTTAGAGAGAACAGTCATTCTCAAACGCAGAGAGCTTCTTCTCATGGCTGCCCTTGCCCAGCTTTCCCCAGAACAGCCAACGTGGCATGCAGAGCACATGACTGATGGATGAACCTCTCCACTCAACAGTGAGTGTTCTCTGGGGGGGGGGGGGTGCCGGCCATGATTTTCTCTTGAGGACACTGGTGCAGGTGAAGAGCATGGTGGGGACAGTGGCCAGCACTGTTTCAAGGTCCCCACCCTCCAGAGCATGGCAGCCAGCTTTGCTCACCATGTGTTTGTCACATCAGCATAAACTTTAATCCAGTGAAGAAGGCAAGTCATGCCTTAGTGTGGCCATGAAAGGAGCTGCCACTTTGTGGGCCCCTTTCAGGAAACTCAGGGCCCCCTGGAGTCCATGGGGTAGGTGTGTTCTGGTGACTACCACTGTAAGGAGACAAACTTCCCTTCCTCCTTATCCTCTGCCATAGGTCTCCACCCATGGAAGAAGGGAAAGAGACTCCTGCAGCCAGCCTGCTCTTTTGTGATCACTACAAATACACTGTCACGGCCGCCCCGTGCCCAGTGCCCTCCTGGACTAGAACAATGAATGCATTTGAAGGGTATCCCGAGAGTCCCAACATGCCCTAGGTTCACATTTAAATGTCTAGTCATCCTTTTGTATTAATTGCTCTCTAGAGTTTGAAGCAATCTTTTGTTTATCTGTGTCTGTTTGTGTCCGTGTGTGTGTGTGTGTGTGTGTGTGTGTGTGTGTGTATGTATGTGCATGCACATACATGCATGTTCACACTGTGGGTGATTGACTATGTGTACATGTGTATGTGGAGGCCAGAGGTGGCCATCATGTGTTTTCCTGTGTCCTTTGTTTTTCTTACACAGTCTCTCAGTGAACCTGGAGCTTACTGATTCGGCTAGAGCAGATAGCAGTAAACTCCTGAGTTCTACACGTTTCTGTCCCCCACGTCACCCCCTCCCCAAGAACTAGTGCCCTGGTCACGAACATCTTCTGTGCCTGGCTTCTGTGTGGGTGCAGGGAAATCCATGCTCAGGCCCGTTTGCTTGCACAGCAAGTAGTCACTCACTAATCCGTCTCCCCAGACCCGTTGTTATTTACTTATTGGATATTACTTAAGCACCCTCGAGTGCTGGCTCCCTAGGCCCCTCGCCTCCTAAGACACCAGCACACAGCCTTTCCAGACAAGCAAAAATTAACCCTTCCTCCTGAATATCGTTTTCTGTTTTAAGCCAGAGCTTAAGGATTAGCAGTTTGGGGCACCATTATTAATTACATTATTTCTAATTAAGGAAGTTTCTAGGGTCAAGCTTCCCACCAAAGTTTCTAGGCAGTTTGCCCAAGAAAGGACTTCATTAAGAAGCAGGGCACACATGAAAACTAGAAAAGCACTCCAGGGCAGCAGGGATTGCCTGGGGAGCCTGGGAGCTGTGATTGCTTAATTTTCTCTCTCAGCCTGAGTCCCTTCAGCCTCCCTGGATCGGTCATTGTGAATGGAGAGACTCAATCATAGCTCTCTGGCTCTGAAAGGAGAGGCGTGTCAGGGGGTGGAGGGGAAATCCCCAAAGACAGGGTTGTCCCATTTGTCTGTGTAGTTCTTCCCGACAGGATTAACCGAGGAGAAGCAGTAGCAGAGAACGCACTGAACACAAGTCCGGCGTTATGAGGCCCCGCTGGAAGCGTGGACGCAGTCTTTGGGTCGCACAGTGGCCCAATAAAGGACCCATCTTTCCTCCACCGTGGCTCTGCCTTCTTCTGTAGGATGGAGGTCAGCCCTGAGCCTGTCTCATCTTCCATGCTCCCAGCATCCTCTGCTCAAACCTCATTCAAGACAGAGGGAGGCGGTCCATCTCCCCTGCTCTGCCCCCCCCTTTCATACCGCTGATCAAAGCGGCCTCAGCATGCTTGCTGCTGCATACCCAGCTGCCACTAGTGTCCGGTTAGGTGTGCAGGGCCACCTCCCCTGCATCTGTGTGTGGAGAACAGGATGGAGCTTTTGGAATGGGAGGGGGGGTGACAAGGGCCACGGCGGTCATTACTTGGGGTAGGGTGAGGTCCTCAGGCCAATAGCCCACATCACAGTGGCTGCTTGGGGGTTGGTTGGCAGTCAGGTTTCCTTGGGGAGCACCACCTAAGAAACAGTCCCTGCACGGGCAAAGTGGCAGGCCTTGCTCCAAATCCTCCTGACCAGGCCTCGGTTCTCAGCAGTATGGTGGGAAAACTGAGGAATCTTCTCCAGGGACACAGGAACGTGGACCTAGGTATTAGTGTTCAGGCATCTGTACTGGCCTGTCCTTGGGGTCCTAACAGGATCTGCCCTCAGCTGCAGCTACTAAGAGCACCACCTGCGCACATTCACTATGTTTGCTTTTAAAAGTGTCGTGCCCACCTCCGATCCTCTCCCTTTCTTTCTCTCCCTCTCTTTCCTCTCCCTCTCTCTGTATGTTCCCCCTCTTTTCCCCTACCTCTTCTCTCTCTCTCCTCTCTCTCCCCTTTCCTTCGTCCCGCCTCCCTCTGCTCCTGTCTCTGAAGGCCAGCCCCCCCTTTCCCTTTCCCTTTGATGATCCTTTCCCCCTACAAAACCCCTGTGCTTGAACTGTGTCACAAGGCTCCTTTCTCTGGGCCGCTGCTTTTCTCTCACATTACAACACCAGGACCCTCAGAGGGTTCCAGTTTGTTTCCCAAACTGGGTGGCAGGTGAGAAGGATAAAAAAAAATATGGTGATAGGGACACATGAGTCTCTGATGCAGTGTTGTGTCTGCTGACCGCCAAAACCGAGGGAGAACGACATCTACTTGGGATCTGAATGCACCCTCGTCAAACGACTCAGGTGTCATCGGCAAGCCTGGGAGGGGTCTTCTCCTGAAGCTAAGTTGTAGTGAGATATTCACTTTGTCTCCTTCTGTGGCACTGACCACGCCCGTTGGGGGGTGGAGCCAGGGGCGGAGTGACCTGTGGAAGGAGGAGCCAGGGAAGGCTCTCTTGGTGACGGGGTGGACACAGAGGGGAGAGCATCCGGTGGAACTTGCTGGTGTTCATCTGTCTAGGTTGTGAGTTATTTCTCCCTGAATAAACGTCTATTCCGCCTATTTGTTTATCCTGATCCTTATTTAACCACAATACTGAATGACAGGACTCTGGGTCTCTTTCAGCACCCGACTCTCTGGGATAGCACCAAGGCAAGGGGCGGTGTGAGTCAGCACCCCACCCCGCATGCCCACATGCCCACATGCCCGCATGCCCGCATGGTGTCCTCACTCTCACTCACGCCATCTCATCCCCCAGAGTGCACCACTGCTCGACCTCCACACCTGGCCATGCGGGCCTCAGTCTCCACACAGAGCTTTGCCGGGAAACCCAGCCCCTTGAGGAACTGTATCGGGGAGCAAGGGCCCAACTGACCCATGTCTGCACTTTGGGGACCAAGTATATCCCGAGAGAAAGGAACACAGGGAGACAGAGGACCCAGTCCTCCAGGAAGAGACAGGAATCGGTTTTACTCACACAAACCAAAGCAAAGCCTGTGCTCTGGTTCCCAGCCTCGGGATCCCCAGGACATGGCAAGGATCCTGGCTAGCCACAGGGCTGGCAGGTCTAGGTCTCCTTAACAGAAGCAGGAGGGTGGGTGGGAAGCTGGGGGCTCCAGAACCAACTTTTCGTGTGCCTTAAGAATTTTCTTATCAAGTATCAGTGCTTTGCCTTAAGGGGAGAACAGCTCGAAAATGTCACGTACGCTTTTGTCTCCCTGTGACTCTGACCCTGCCCCGATGCCACTTGGCAGTTCGTGTCCCCTGCGGATCCAGCTGTCTTGCTGCACTGGGGAACTCTGGAGCTGGTCACACTCCAGATTTGCCACAGTAACAGCCAAGCCTTGTTCTGGCAGCATTCAGGGTACCTCCACTCCCAACACTCCCAAGAGTGTGGGATATCCATCACCTCTCTCTCTCTCTCTCTCTCTCTCTCTCTCTCTCTCTCTCTCTCTCTCCTCCCCTCCAAAGTGCCATCGATAAAACCTGCCATGAACTGGTGATGTCATGTGACTGGTTGTACTCCCTTGACGACCCATGTGTACATTGGAGCAGGAATCCTCAGGGCCACCCACTGGTCCAAGCCCCAGGCCTGACCCATGGAAAGGAGGTAGGACTTCTGAACTACATTCTGAACTACATCCAGTCAATAGAACATGGTGGGCCTGTGTCGCAGCAGGCTTCCCTCGGGGAGTTCTTGTCTGGCCTCGAACAAGCCACCATGACAAGCAGGGTCCAAAGGATCAGCGTGTCTGAGACTCAGACCCACATCCTCCAGATGCAAGGAATTGATTTTCATCAACCCCAAAAAGAAACCCCAACACCCCAGGTGAATGCAACCTGGTGAGTCCCTGAGCAGATGGTATGGCTGAGATGAGATGCATCCCAAATTACAAGATAATAGATGGCCTGTTCAAGGCTCTGTGTTTATGGCAGCATATGGTAGAACAGAGACAGATACGGCACCAGCAACAGCCACAGAGACAGGCTGAGCAAACGGGGCTTTGTGTGTTCCTGAGACCAGCACCCGCAGCCTCCCCTGAGAGCTGCAGGCTGAACCTAACAACTTGTCTGCAGGGGCCCTGGATGAATGGGAGATGAATAGGCTAACAATGCCCAGATGCAGAGATAGGGATAGGAGCCAGCTGCTAAGCTGCTGGGTACAGCACAGGGAGTCTGCAGAGTCAGAGGACGGAAAACTGCCTGCAGGAGGGTTCTGCCTGCAGGTGCAGCTGGATCCAGCAATTAATCAGCCAGACCTCAGTGCTCACTGCTATCCTGAGGCACAAGAATCAGGTACACCCAGAGACAAGGCTAGTCAGGGTAGGGGAGACAACTGGAAAAATGGCATAAATTGCTGCCAGTCCCTACCCAAGGAAGAGCGATTATTGCCACCTCTCGGGGCTGAGTGAACAGAGGACACGAGGTAGGGAACTCAAAGAGCTTCCCAGACGGCGTGTGGCTAAGCAAAACTCAATCTATCAGCCATTTCTGAGTATCCATAGTGTCCTTTCTAGGGGTGTGCCCCTGGGCAAGAGTGTGCTGGAGGGAAGGCCACAGCAGAGCCTGGCACAGCTTCTGTCTTTGAGGGGGAACTGCTGGGTCCCTGGCTCCCCCCGACCCTGTGGAAAGGGGTTCTCTGATGGTGTACTTCTCAGTCCATGCATGTCCACACAGCCCTGTTCCCCAGAAGCCCAAAGGACTAGTCCATCTGTGGCACGGTCACCTACAGCTCAGAATCTCAGCCAGCGCTGCAGCTGTGGCAGCTTCTGTGAAAACAGCTTCCCAGCCCAGAAACCCACTGCTCAGCCCCCTCCTCCTTGCCTGCTCATGCTCATGGCTGGTGACCCTCTCAGAACCAGGGGTAAAAGCCGTCCTTTTCTTAAAGAGGGGGATCGTGGGAGCAAAGCTAAGATGGCCTCTCCCAGGAATAAGGGCAGAAAAGTAGCTGTGGTATCACTTGCAAGCTGAAGACAGCTTCCGATTAGCACCAGAGCTTCTTCGGAGCCAGGGTGCAGCCCCACACCGAGACATCCGCAGACTCCTTGGGACTTGAAAGGATCTCCCTAAACACTAAGAAACTCTTTCGTCCTTCAGTCCCAGGTTCTCCACAGATGTATTTGTTTTCAGAACCAACTAACAAGATCAGTCTACAGGTCACCTATCAAGAAATCACTAGACTTCAGATATGAAAAGACACCTTTGGGTACAAGGAACTTAAAGTATTTTCAGATGGACTGCAACCCCTGAGAACCAGCCCCTGCAAAACCCCAGAACTGACTGGTGCAGAAGCCCAAGGAGACATACTTCACACCCCTAACGCCCTGTACCCCCACCCCTCCACCTCCCCATCCCAACAACCCTACCACCCACCCTCATTGGGAGGGGAGAGAGCTTGATGTACCAAGAAGTCGTTACAACCTCTGGAGTTTTGTGGAATGAAATGAACCAGCGAGAGGCACCTCCAAGATGTCCATCCACAGACCAAGTGAACCCCTGGATTGTCTGCTTATATGCATATTTCTGGAAGAGCCATAAACAGTTTCACACTTTTACATTTTCTTCTCCTTAAATTAGTGGGGGACATGATGCATCCCTAGCTAGTTCTGGTACTGTGTTTAGATCCAAAGAATTACCCTCTAATGAGGAAACCTTTGCAGTGAAGACATTTATTGCAAAATTAAAATATGCCTGCCGCGTTTTCCTTGCTCAGGAACATGCATGGATTCCAAAATACTGTTTACCATGTGCAAGATGGATTGTGCAGTCTCCAGGCTGCCCCATGTGTTTAGATTTGTGTTTGTAGGTCTTGATGTTAGGGACTGGCTCAAGGCAAAGCAGGTCCCAGCCAGTTTCAAAGCACACACTTGAGCTAGACCAAGATGACCTTGCTTTTACAACTCTGATTTTAGAACACCACTTGTAGGCAGGAACACCTCTGGTGTCCCCAGAGAGATTTTGAAAGTTCTCTCCCATCTCAAAGTAGCACTCATAGAACAATGACTTGGCTCTATTTTCTGCACAATGTCTAGTTATTACCAGAGGAACCATGGGCAAAATCCTTACGATCCTTTCCCCGGGCTCCCGTGTGAGGCTGAGAAATTGAAACATTTGTTCCTGTGCTTCCCGGTGACTGCTTGGCACAAGCTCTCATTGGCGCCCTTGCCGAAGGAACACTGTGTTCTTGGATGCGGTGAGATGGGCCCCTGCACACATATCTCAATAAAAGGTTAAGCTTCTGTGCTGAGAATGAATTTGCTTTCACAGACACAGATGCAGTTTGGGGCTTTAGACAGAGCTCTGAGAAGCAAAGGTAAATACTTTGCAAACAGAAGTGGCAGCAACACCCACCACCTGCTGGCCTTGCTGCCTCCCATCCCCCCTCTCCCCCCCCCCACCCGCGCGCATCCTCACCTGTGTACAGCTGTCACTCTGGTCCAGAGTCCAGTCAGGGTGGAGGTGATGTTTCCATAGGGCAGTGTCAGCAGCAATGGGCTTAGTCTGTCACCAAGTTCGTGCAATGACACATTAATACCGCTCTCTGGAGAGATGGTTTAATGGAGTGCAGGATTGTAGCTAGAGATCCACCCAGCCACACCTGTGGCACTGACCACGCCCAAATGGGCGTGGTCACAGGTGCCTAGGTGAGCCTGTGGTGTTTGGTCTGGGGTCCTGGACAGGCTTGCTCTCTCTTGCTCCCGATTGGGTCACGGAGGGCAGCTGGTGTGGATCTTCGGAGCAGGGATTTGCAGGGGTCATCTGCATCATATGTAAGTGATTTCTCCCAGAATAGAATTATATCAATCTACGTCTGAGTCAGTCCCGTGAATCGTGTGCCGTGCGCCAGGTATCTACTTCACAGGCTCTAGAAAACAGGTATTCCCTATAATGTCAGGGGTGCTTCTTGATTTATTTGTTAAACTTCAGGGAGACTGAAAATACTGCTGGTGAAGGCCGGCGTGCAAACACAGCCATGGTACTCTTCAGTGTCAGAAGTAGGGTTGGCAGCCTTGTGCCACGGCTGGCTGGTTCACATGAAGATACTTCTCCTTAAAGCTCGAGACCTGAGCATGCCAATCTTCTTCATTTTGATGGAAAATTGTTGTGACAATAGTTACTGGTCAACTTTTCTGATTCTAGCCACTGGAATTGGTCTCAAGGCAGTTTAGGAATGAGGGGGAAGCTTTGGATTCTAAGTCTCTCATCTGGCTGGAGCCATTTTCCTTTAGGTCAGATGGATCCAGGGGCTACAGAGATGGCTCGGTCTGTGTCTCCCCCATCCGTATGGTAACAGAATGAGAAGTTGGGAGGGAGGCAGGATCTCCCCCTCATCATGCCGAAGGAAGCATCCAGAGGAAAGGAAGGGGCAGGCTCGGTGGTGTTCAACCAGGAGGATCGTGGAGGATTTTGAGTCTGTGTAAGTCGGACAATGCTGATGATGTTGGCAGCTAGTGGGGAAATGAGTATTACAGACACTGAACTACTTTACGGCTGATGGCAACTGGACCACTTTGCACAGCTGATGGCCACTGGACCACTTTGCACAGCTGATGGCCACTGGACCACTTTGCACAGCTGATGGCCACTGGACCACTTTGCACAGCTGATGGCCACTGGACCACTTTGCACAGCTGATGGCCACTGGACCACTTTGCACAGCTGATGGCCACTGGACCACTTTGCATGGATGATGGGAACATCATTCAGACAGCAGGTCAGGGGAAGACTCTTCATTATCCATGTCTTAGCCCCAGAGCCTGTGCTGGCTTACAACTGCACACAAAGCCTTGCTGGGAACAGTGAGTTTGGAAGGACCTTTCCTCCATGTGGCCCTGATGTGGTGAGGGGACCATCCCAACAGCAGGGTCTAGCTCTGGAGAGTTACCTCTGGTGGAAGCTGCCTGGGAACATGTGCATCTGTATCTCTCCCTTCATCTATGAAGGCACCAAATACGCATTTCACCGAGTCTTCCAGGCCAGACCTTCCTGAGTCTTTGTGTTCTGAAATATGTATTTAACTTTAAATTGCTTTCCCTTCAAGTGACCTTCATATTATAGTTAGGGCATGAAATTGATTTCTGATTAAATTATGTGTGCGGGTAGGTTATGTTATTTCATTTCAGGGTAACACGTGGATCCTTGATGGATCGATGTACTTTGGGGCACTTGAGACAGGGAGGGGTGGAGACAGACATCGAATATCACAGAAGGGACCGGGCTGATAGCGCACATCAGCCCCACACCTATTTCACAGGAAAGAAAGCAAGAGAAGTGTGTGCAAAATCAAACGTGAATGTGCAAATTAAAAATACATGTGTAGTGAGTGTGCTCAGGAAAGCGATGCCAGCAGTGTGTGTGTGTGTGTGTGTGTGTGTGTGTGTGTGTGTGTGTGCATGCGCGCGTGCATGTACAGAAGACTTTAGTGTGAGGGAATATGAGGATTTGGGCCAGTCCTGTGATCTGCAGTTGACCATCTAGAAGCCTGGAGAAAAGTGTGTGAGCTTCTCTCCCAAAACAGATCTGTTCAAGAGCGAGAGAAGTCAGGCTTCTGCTTAAGTCCACGTGGCAGTCAACAGCCCTTATTCAAGGGAAGTTCATGTGTGGGTTCTAGTCAGGCCTTTACTGTTGAGCAGAGGCCCACCTACCCACCATGGGGAGGGCCATCTGCTCTACCCTGCCTCCCCACTTAAATGCCATCTCAGAAACCTCTCAAAGACATACCTAGAGTGACACTTGGCCGATGTCAGGTACCCCATGGCCCTGCCCTGTCAATCAACACATGGAATTAACCATAGCAACACATAAAACTGAGGTCAAAAATATGTAGACAGGAAAGGCTCCAGTGCAATGCCCAGGCAGTTTCATGAGGTTCCCACGACGCCTGCCAGGTACATGGCTCTTAATTAGGCTTTCCCTGAGATCTCTTACACCTAGTGTCACAGATGTCCTGAAAGCATGGCTGGCATTTTCTTGATGAAGTGATTCCCAGCCCTGCCTGTGCCTGTCAGGGCAGATAGACTCAGAGTCACATCTGGTCCACTGTGAGGAGGGCACTTCCATGAGTCAGGATGGTTCACCTCTGCACCCTTAAGGGTTTGGGTCAAATAAATGTCTGGGAAAGGGGACTTTGTGTATCCCTGGTCTGGGCAGAAGGTGTTGGAAACTGCTGCAGCTTAGCTGTGACAGCCAAACCATCTCCAGACCTCTGCCACTCACTTATCCTCCAGGGAGCAAACATCCCCCAATTAATGGATGGGGAGGGGACAAGAAACAGCACCCAGTTCCACTTTGTCTTCCTCCTGTTTGGTTTTGGAGAATTGGGCTGCCTCAGCCTTTAGCGACAACCGGTGATGCCCAGAACGCCCCTGCCTGAGACTCCCCTGAGACCTGTGGCCCACTGGTTTGTAAGCATCTTTGGACAGAGGGCCAGGCCTAGATCCCCACCATGTTTCTCATCAGCAAGGATGGCAGCTGCCTGTCCTCTGGAGGCCAGGACTGGGCAGGAGCATGAAGGGACAGTGCACTACAGTACACCAGCTCGGTACCGTGTCAAAGAAGAGGGTACTGCAGACAGTTCCGACTTACAGAAGACGAAACAGCTCACCGTCGTAAACCCACCTAAGGGTGTTCAACAGAGCTTCATGTTCACCGGGAGAGATTTAAGACTCATGATTGAATTAGATCATATTAAAAGATTAATGTGAAATTAGATTTAAAAATAGCTTGAAAGGACTTTCACATTCAAAGGAGCCGAGCAGAGCTTTCAAAGCAGGATTTGTTCCGAGGGGCACGGTGAGCTGTTTCTTCTTGGATAGCAGATTCGTCTAAAAGGGAGAAGCCATCCTCAGAAAATGCTGCAGAAATAGTGCAATGACGAATGAGACAAAGAATGGCTGGACAGGCTACCGAGGGCCACCACAGCATCTGGCCTGGGTGTTTTTAGTTCCTCTTACATGGGGCAAAGTCCTCGCAGGTGGCTCATGTGTGAAACTCTTGAGCCAGAGAGGCATGGGGGATCCTAGTCATCTGGGACTCCATTGGTTTGAGCTATACACACTCTCCTCTCTAACAGTGCACCCAGGACCCCATCCACGTCGAGCTGCTCACACACCCCTGCTCACACACACACACACACATTCCTAGGGAGGATTGCCATCCCTCCACAGAAATCCTCCAGGGATCCCCCATTTCCCTGTAAACATGTCCAGGAACGTATTTGGAAAGCAGAGGTTGGGGAACAATACAGCATTAACTGGGTTCATACAGAGCAGCAGATCTTGGTTTTCAATTTCAACCTCAACTGAGGGATTGTCTTCCTGAGGCTGTGCTCATATCAGTGGAGCATTTCCTAACTGGTAATTGATGTAGCAGGGCCCAGCCCACCATGGGCGGTACCACCCTTGGGCAGGTGGACCAGGAATTTACAGGAAAGATAGCTGAGCATGAATTTAGGAGCAAGGCAGTAAGCCGTTCCAAAGCTTCAGTTCTTGCCTTGAGTTCCTGGGCCTTAAAAAAAATAAACAAATCATGAATGTAAGCTGTAATAAATGCTTTCCTTCCGTGTTGCTCTTTGTCATGATGTTTATAATAGCCACAGAAAACAAAATTCCAGGACCAGAGGGTAGTGGTGCACAACTCTAACTCTAGAACTTGGGAGTCCGAAGCAGGCAGATCTCAGTGTTTAAGGCCAATGCGGTCTATGGACTGAGTTCCAGGACAGCCAGGGTCACACAGAAAAACCCTGTCTCTAAAATAAACTAAAAAACCAAAACAAAATGAAACAGACAACTAGAACAGGCACATTCAGTCAGCAAACTGTGTCCCCATCCACCCATCTTATGTCTGTGCATAACTGGGTATACATATTATTAAAATCAGATGCATCCTGGGAAAGGACAATGAGCGGAAGCTTACATAACCCTAGCCTGTCAGTCAACCCAGAAAGACACACACTGACCCCTCAACACGGGCTCTTCCTGCTAGACCCAATAACCCAGACCTTCAAGCTCTCCAGCTCAGTTCACCCGCATCCCCTGACCTGTGAGTTAGTCTGCTTTGCTTCAGAGTATGGCTCATTTGCTCTTTAGTTGGCTGTGCACATTTCTTCAGTCCTTTTAAGAAGCCAAGCGTCAGAAACACCTGGCCAGGGCAGAGTGCTCACTATACGCCAGACTCCGATCAACACTCAGAGGAGGGGCAGAAAGGCTTCCGCTACCGTCCTGAGGAGGCATAATTGGGTGGCTGCTCCAACTCTGGACTCCAGCTCAGTCACTGCCCCCAGATCTGTGCCCTGCTCCTCACACTGCCTTGATCGTTACCTCGAAGACACCTGCCCAGCTTAGTGCTTTTGTGACACTGACACTATCTGGGAAGAGGGACTCTTGGTAGAGGAGCCGCCTGTATTAGACTGGCAAGTCCAGAGGAAATTTTCTTGACTAGTGATTGATGCTGAGTGGTCCTGGGTGCTATAAAAACAAGGAGGCTGATCAAGTCATGGGGTGTAGGCCAGTAAGAAGCATTCCTCATGGCCTCTGCTTCAGTTCCTGCCTGGCAGTTCCTGCCTGGAGCCCCTGCCCAGACGTCTCTCAATGATGGACTTTAAGCTGTAAGGTAAAACAAACCGTGCCCTCCCCAAGCTGCCTTTGGCCATGGTGTTCATAACAGCAGCAGAAGCCCTAAGTCACAACCAGACCAGGAGGCTCACGCTGCCCCCAGAGAGTGAGAGGACTGGAGTCCTCCCCTCTAACCTGAGTCCTCCTGGCTCTGCTACCTCCCTTCCTGCTCTGGCTGTGACTCTGAGTCCCACACACTGCACCTGTCTTTTATGATTTCAGTCAGATCACACCCGGACTGCTCAACACTTGCTTGAAGCAAAAGCCAGCTCCGTGTGAGACACAAGAGTAAATTAATCCTAGTGTAAACACACACACACACAAAAGGGAACCTACAAAGGGAAGACTCAAAATCAGAGGACTAGGAAGCAAGCAATAGAGAAAATTAAAAAGGCGCAAAACAGTGCTTCAAAAGGCTACACAAAATTAAACCAGCTACTGGCGAAGACGAAAAGATATTAAAAAGTGCCAGCATAGGAATGCAAGGGGGTGGGGGTGGGGGAGGAGGGAGGAGCTTCACTGAGACACTGTGGTTACGCAGAGATAAAGGAGTTAGGGAAGAATTAATGCCTGTCACTTTTTAAAATAGAGACAGAGCTAAAAGCCTTTGAAACATTTAACTTCTCAAAACTTGCACAAGGAGAAACGTAAACACGGTCAGAGAGACATAGGATCCTCTTGTCTTACCCCTTTTGTGGAAATTAATTGTTAGTAAGTGTCCCACAAGCAAAATTTAGGCGGCCCCAACCCTTCCCAATAGTGCATCCCTCACATCAGGGGGTGGAACTTCATCCTTGGACAGGAAATGCCCAACAGGCATTAGCTTGCTCATAGTTCTAGAAGGTTCTACCCAGGACCTCTTAGGAACAAGAACTTGGGCTCATGCACTAGCCATCATGGTTCAGACAGCACACATCCTAGGGAAGGGAATGTGGGCAGCAGGTGGCACTGGGTTGGGGACGGCAGGTGGCACTGGGTTGGGGACGGCAGGTGGCGTCATGGGCTGGCCCTTCATTTCTCAGCAGATGGGAATTGGGGAGAGGAAGAACCTGGGCTGCTACAACAATCAGCTAGCGAGCCACTTCCTTCAGCTAGGACCCAGCTCCAGAACTTTCCACAGCTTCTCAAAGTGAGACCACCAGTTGGGGGCCAAGTGTTCAGAACAAGAAGCCGTGAGGGACTTTCATGTGAAACTATGGCATCTGGAGGGGCCGCCAACACTCCATCCGTCATTAGGCTGTGGTCAGAGCCAGGACTCCCAGTGTCTGAGTGCCAGGATCCTACTTAGTAGCCTCAATGGATCAGTTTTGGGATCAAACGCTACAGTACATTTTCAAAATTACTTGGGGGGGGGCTGCTGGGGAGGTCCGTGCAGCGCTCTTCTGGAAAGTTCTTTAGAATTTGACATAAATGTAGGTAAAGAGGAGATAGGGTCTGAGGAAAGAGGCACCCTGCAACTCTGCACATTCACAAAACCATTCTGCACCCCAACAAGGAGCTCCCTACACTTCTGGACCAGTCAGCTGTGATGCCTAAGGAAGATAACAGGAGGCTTAGCTTTGGCTAAGATGGTTCTTCTCAGCATAGGCACTTTCTCAAGAGGGACTAAACTGGACCATGTATGTTGCAAATGCACCACACACCCATGGTATTAGGACTTCAACTCTGACATGAGAGAGACGGAGGCAAACCTCAGCCTCTGCTACCATCAGCAAGAAATTGCCCACACTTCCAAACCACATCAGTAAGCCCCTGGGTCATAAGTTATTGAAAATGCCCCTTACATAGTGGCATCAGTGAACATTGCACACTGGGGTATAAATCTAAACAAATGGAAGAGATTTCTGCTTTCAAAACTAGAGAACACAGCAGAGGGAAGCTCGGGAGGCCTAAGAAAAGGGGGAACATGTTACAAGCATGGAGACTCTCTGCACTTCTATGCTGATGGCTTCCTCCAGAAGTCCCTTTAAAAACTCCAGCATGCTTCTTATAAATCAATAGCAATGAACATGGGACCTTTCGCTTGAGTAGACCCAAGTGTATTCACTATTTCTGTGGCAGCTGTGACACAAGCAACTTAGAAAGGAAGGGTGTCTGGGCATTCTGTACCATGAGGTCTTTTTGTTCCAGCTAGGCCCCTCACTGCTTCAGCCCCAAATGAACACAGGGACGCCATATTAGTTATAAAGCTGTTGGCTAGCAACTAGAGTTTCTTACTGGCTAGCTCTGTCTTAATTATCAACCCATTTCTATTAATCCACATGTTTCCACATGGTCGCATCGTACTGGAAAACACCGGGCCTGCAACTCCTTTGCCTGCTACATGAAGACTGCTCAGTGTCTCCACAGAGAAGAGAGAGTCCCTGCTTGTCCCTGTTTATGTCCTGATTCTGCCCGGCTACATCACTTCCTGTCTGTCCCTGCCTGTCTGTACAGACATCCAGACCTCTATGGTTAGATAGTGGCAAGTTTCTGCTCAGCTATATCACTTCTTATCTGGCCAATCAGTCAGTGTTTTATTGATTAACCAATAAGAGAAACATATATACAGAAGAACATTCCCCATCAATCACAGTTCAAGAGCGCAGTCCATCATGGTGCCATGAGTCAGCCAAAGCAAGGAAGTTCATCTCTCTCCTTTTTATTCAGTCTGGGACCTGATCATCATCACCACCATCATCATCACCATCACCACTATCATCACCACCATCATCACCATCACCTTCATCACCACCATCATCATCATCACCATCATCATCACCTTCATCACCACCATCATCACCACCATCCTTACCATCATCACCACCATTACCATCATCATCACCACCATCATCACCATCACCATCATCATCATTATTATCACCATCACCACTATCATCACCACCATCATCACTATCACCTTCATCACCACCATCATCATCACCATCCTTACCATCATCACCACCATCACCATCATCATCACCACCATCATCACTATTACCATCATCATCATTACCACCATCACCACTATCATCACCACCATCATCACCATCACCTTCATCACCACCATCATCATCATCACCATCATCATCACCACCATCATCACCACCATCATCATCATCACCTTCATCACCACCATCATCATCACCATCACCATCATCATCACCACCATCATCACCATCACCATCATCATCACCATCACCACCATCATCATTATTATCACCATCACCATCATCATCACCACCATCATCACCATCACCTTCATCACCACCATCATCATCACCATCATCACCATCACCATCATCATCACCATCACCACCATCATCATTATTATCACCATCACCACTATCATCACCACCATCATCACCATCACCTTCATCACCACCATCATCATCACCATCCTTACCATCATCACCACCATCATCACCACTACCCACCACCACAAGCAGCAGCAGCAGCAGGGCCAAAATATTTGAGGACCCAGCATGAGCCCCTGTGCCCTTACTGCAAGGTGACAGCCTCACCACTCTGGTGGGGCTGTGCTCGCTCATACTAGCCTCTTCCATGCCAGGGTAACTAGTACTAGACTGTGATTGAGGCATCACAGCCCTTTGTTTCACCCATGAACCTCCTGGGGCTTCTCAGAAGCAAATCCCCTAAAGACAGCAAAAGTTCCTTCCAGGCTGCCTGCTGCTCCACACTAAGCCCTGCTGATGGCCTTGGGGTGTCTTTGTTACCTGGCCACCAATGAAATCAGCTGAGATGAGACAGAGCTAAAAGGCAGGGAATCTCCCACCCCTGGGCAGCTTACTGAGGGGAGCAGCATACTGAGGGGGTAGACAGTTAGATAGGCATGAACTTTCCTATGATGTAAGCCAGTACATTTCTCCTCTCTCCCCCCCCCCAATAGCAGTGTCTCTCCATCTCGGAGCCCTGTTAGGTTCAATCATGGGGAACAGTGACTTCCTGGACCTGCTGTCCCCAGGTTTGTGTTAAATAGTGTCAACATGCTGACACTCGCCACTTCTCTGCCTTTGACGGGGAAGACATGAACACCAGTGGTCTGGGCACTTTCTGATAGGGAACAGTAACAGAGAGGAAGCCCCACTGGTTTGCACTCTGCTTTGTCACAGGAAGCTGATCCAGCCACCAGGGAGGCTGTGTGGGGACAGCTGCCTTGCTCCCTCCCGCCAAATGAGGTTTGACTGCTCGCTTATTTTGGATGACCACCTGGGAGGCAGCCACCAGGCATGCTTTAGTCACAGTCTGCCAGAAAGACTCCAACTGCTTCCAATCTTTTGTAGGTGTTTGAAGACCCAGCCCACAGAACCCACAACAGATAGTGCACGGCTTCGCCTGGTGACAAAGCCTGGGGGCTGATACTGCCAAAGCTCATCTTGACAAGAAGGAGGCGTGAGAACCCAAGAAGGAGCATCCTCCCTGTTCCCCACCTGCGGATGGCTACTATACCTGCCCACTGCCAGGATGTCTCCTCGCTGGGTCTTTCCAGCATTCTGCTTCCTGGAAAGTGTCTCAGACATACCACACAGAAGGAGAACTACGTCTTTTTTTTTTTTTTTTTTTTTGAGAACTGTCACTGAATCCTGTTGGTGAACTGCCAATAGCTACTGTGCCTCGTTTTTAATGAGACTCTCCTCGCAAGACGAAACAGGGTCACTGGAATTTTTTTAAGTGACTGTGTCCACATTTTGCATCTCAGATCACTCACCCATGCTGAGGCTACAGCTGGATGGCTGTCATTAACCCCTCTGAGTTCCCAGGACCTTGGGAACACGGACCTCCTGCTGCTTTTCAGAAGATGAGCTAGCAGAAGCCTCCCAAGAAGGCTGTGAGAGTCAGAGATTGCCAGCTCTACTCTGAGGGTCCCAAGTCTTCTGTGACTCATTCCAGCTGACACTGGCTGATGCTCTCACAAGCCAACACCAGGGCTGTAGCAGTGAGCAGGTCTGCCCTGGTCAGAAAGGCCCTCCCCACAGCTCCCTCCTCAATGCCCAACGCTCCACCCCATCTGACATGGGCTCTGTCTCCCTGTGCTTTGGCACTCAGACCTACCCATGGCCGCTCTTGCCATCGGTGAATAGTATTTCTCCATAATTCATAGATGAAGCTATCTATTCCCGAAAAGTGCTCTTCAGAATCCAGAACCAACATTCAAGATTCATGTTCTTGACTGAGGAAGGGCATTATTGTAATTTAAGAAAAGCTGCACACAGGGAAAGATGCCGTGTGATAGGGTTCAAGTAGAGGAGTTTTTTTTTTGGGGGGGGGGAATGATCAAACAAAAGGAAAAGGGGGAGAGGGGAGAGGGGGAGACCAGTCTCCAGGGACAGGAGCAGCAAGAAAGAGGGGGGGGTGTTTGGATGACGGAGGAGAGGATGGGAGGGGGAAGGGCCCTTTTAAAAGGGAACGTAGTGAATGTGCACAGGTGTTGCTCTTAGTGGCTGCAGCTGAGGGCGTGTCCTGTCAGAACCCCAAGGCCAGGCCAGTACAGATGCCTGGACACTAACAGGCATGACTAAGATCCTGGCTTGTACCTGCAAAACCAGAGATAATGGAAGCCACCTCTGCGAGTTGCTGCACATCACCTTCCCGCCATGGAGGTAGCCTCCCAGCACACCAGCTTTCTTTGTTGATTGCTGGTCGGGCACCTGTGCCTTGTGGATTTGGAACCAACCTCTTCAGAGATGTCTGTTCTTTACAGCACGGGCATCTCCAGGTCAGTTGTGGCCCAGGACCTCGGGCTGCAGTGGAGTCAGACAGGGCCCCTGTGATCTGGGGGGAGCAGCCAGGCCGTTCTGCCATCCAGAGGTGAACATCACAAACGCAACTTAATCCCGTGTGGCCTGGTTTCATCTCGATCTTCCGAATGCGATCTCCTCTGCACCGCGTGAGCACTTGGAGTCTGTGAAAGCTGGGAATCCCTCTCTGACCCTGCCTTCCTGTCCTCAGCTGCAGTTTGACGCTTCACGGGATGACGGAATGTCTGGTGACAGATGTTGCAGGTGTTCCTACTGAGCATCACCCTCTACATCAGTGACCAGCAAGGGATGAGGAAGGACATCCACATCCAGGGTACTGTTGAGGCTCGTTTTTCCCAAGGTGGCTGACAGCTACGCCTGTGTCATAGCTAGAGAAGCAAATGCCCTATTTCCCTGTAGGGCTTGTGGACACTGCTTTCATCCCCCAGTACTATTCACCATTGCATCCATCCATCCATCCACCCACCCATCCACCCACCCACCCACCCATCCACCCATCCATCCATCCATCCCATCCATCCATCCATCCACCCACCCACCCACCCATCCCATCCATCCCATCCATCCATCCATCCCATCCATCCCATCCATCCACCCACCCATCCCATCATCCCACCCATCCATCCCATCCATCCAATCCATCCCATCCATCCCATCCATCCATCCATCCCATCCATCTATCCCATCCATCCACCCACCCACCCACCCATCCACCCACCCACCCACCCATCCATCCACCCTTCCATCCATCCACCCACCCATCCATCCATCCTATCCACCCACCCATCCATCCCATCCATCCCATCCATTCATCCCATCCATCCATCCCATCCATCCACCCACCCACCCACCCATCCATCCCATACATCCACCCACCCACCCACCCACCCATCCATCCATCCTTGTGATCAATACAAACGTAGTAGAAGGAGCCTTCTCTATTCTCCTCTATACAGCGAGATAGGGACATGGGGGGGGGGGATTACAGAGACTCAAGACCTGTGAGATGGGATAGATGGAGACAAAAGAGACAGTAACCATAACAAGAGCTACTGAGGACCAGGGCATGCAGAACCAAGCTGACTGTGGTGGGGCCTGAGGAAGTCAGAGGGGAGGGATATAGGGCCTCCTGGAGGAGGTGGCCTCTGGTCTGATCCAGAAGAAGAAAATCGTGAGAACCCACTCAGTCCACGAAGCCCATTCCCTGTTCAAAGCCCCAGGTACGGTGGGCTGACAGAGGTAACTGTACAGGGTGCACATCCCTCCGAAAGAGCCGCACGCGCCTTTCTGTGGTTTTCCTTGCTCCTGCTGCATTGCTGATCTCCCAGGATGTGGCTCCTGGACTCTGTCACCTCATCTTACTGTCTGGTAGCGATGAACCGGTGAGCATGGTCAGCACACATGTGGATGTCTCTGTGTACAGCAAGTGTCTGTGCTGTGTTGGTGTGTGCTGTGGTTTGGACAGGCCTTCAGCGTGCCCTGCGAGGCTTCCCATGCCAGGCTTCAACCTTCATTGTGGACCCCTGAGGAGTGGGGGGAGACCGTAAGTGCAGAGACTGATAGTAGGGAGGTCAGGTTTCTAGGAATCTGCCCTCAGTGGAACTGAATGATTCCCCAGTACCTGATGCTGCCTGATGGTTCTCTGGCTGTTACCTGAGAGCAAACCTGGCCCTCCTCCTCACACCTCAGCTTCCGGTTTGGCCATGTGGTTTCTCCCTCCAAACACTGCCACCATGATCCTGCCCAGCAGAAGTCTTCAAAGACATCAAACAGATGGGACTGCCAATTCCTGGACTTCCAGGTCCCATCCTAGGCTCAGAACCCTTCTTTCTCATACATTACCTAGAAGATGTTCCTACGGACACCAACCCTCCCCTGACAGGAAGCAGAAAAGATTAGGGGGTGGGAGAAGGCCTCAGAAAAGATGCCTGTCTGTTAGCCTTCTGCTGGAGGCTTTTATCTCAAAAATACAGTGTTTCTGCAAGGAGGTACACATTTTCACATCTATTAAATTGCTTTGCATGAAAGTGTACTTTCCCGGTGCCATGGCAACCTTGCTTCCTAATCTGATTTAATTTTTTTACCTAGTGCTACAAGAGCTAATGTCACACTCTCTGAAATCGGCAGCTATGCCAGGCACAAGAAGAAGTTTCGAGAAAAACTGAAAACCATCTCAGGCCAATAGCCCACAGCCCATACCCGTGGGTAAAGAGGCCCACACACTTCTACCGGTACTCGGCTGAGTGGCTGGTCAGTGCCCCCATCTGTGGGGCAGAATTACACTAATCTTGCTTCCCAGGGCTGTTGACCCTTAGCCTCATGCACCCCCTTCTGAGTCTTACATGGTTTTAGTTATTATCATCGGGAGTGTGGGTGCATTGTGCTGGACACATATCCAGAGCACTGGTCAGGGGACAATTTTGTTGGATCAGCTTTCTACTATTTTTATGTGAGTTCTAGGGATTGAACCCATGTTGCCAAGCTTGTGTTGACCCATCTTACCAGCCCGGTCATGATGTTTGGAAGGCATCTCACTTTTCTTCAGAAAGCAAAGGAGTCCAAGTTGATGTCAGGACATGCCAGCAATCCTGTAGGATCCATCTTTGACTGGTTGGTCACCAGAATATTGCTGTCTGGTTTTCTGTGTTTGGCATTTCCATCAGCAGAGGTTTCTAGACCCCGAAATAGCAGCCCACAGAGCTAAGCATCTAAAGACACCCCAACCTTCAGCTCCAGAAGAAAATCTAGAACCTCTGGGTGTCCGAGAAGCAGGTTCAGTTATAAAAGCCTCCATTTCCTAAACACAGCAAGGGAGGGCTTATCTATTTCTCCTCCTTTGTCCTCATTTCTCCGCAGGTGACGCAATGGCTCAGTTCCCACTGGGAGACCATGCCTCCTAATGAGTCTGACTGATGCATGGCCACATTAGAGGTCCTGAAGACGACAAGCTGCAACTGGAAATCCAAGAGTGTTCTCCTTCTCCCCACTATGGGCCTCACCTCCAAGAGCATCTGGAGGTGGTGTGAAGACTGCAGTGCCCACTGGCTGGTGTGATGGGTGCAGTGCCCACTGGCTGGTGTGAAGGGTACAGTGCCCACTGCCTTGTGTGAGGACTGCAGTGCCCACTGGCTGGTGTGAAGGGTGCAGTGCCCACTGGCTGGTGTGAAGGGTGCAGTGCCCACTGGCTGGTGTGAAGGGTGCAGTGCCCGCTGGCTGGTGTGAAGGGTGCAGTGCCCACTGGCTGGTGTGAAGGGTGCAGTGCCCGCTGGCTGGTGTGAAGGCTGCAGTGCCCACTGGCTGGTGTGAAGGCTGCAGTGCCCACTGGCTGGTGTGAAGGCTGCAGTGCCCACTGGCTGGTGTGAAGGGTGCAGTGCCCACTGGCTGGTGTGAAGGCTGCAGTGCCCACTGGCTGGTGTGAAGGGTGCAGTGACCACTGGCTGGTGTGAAGGGTGCAGTGCCCACTGGCTTGTGTGAAGGCTGCAGTGCCCACTGGCTGGTGTGAAGGCTGCAATGCCCACTGGCTGGTGTGAAGGCTGCAGTGCCCACTGGCTGGTGTGAAGGCTGCAGTATGTAACCCCACTTCCTCACTTACTCACAGGGGACCTCTCAGCATGAAGCTCCTGTGGCTTTGAGGCACACCCCCTGCATCACTTACAGAACTCTGAAACGATCTCTAAGAATGGGAAGAAAATGAGAATTAAATTTAGTTATTCGTCAGAGCTCAGTGTCAAGTTTCTTGGTCACTCTGCACCTTATTTTAAGGCAGGTTCTCCTCTCTCACTGAACGTCGAGCCTCTGCCTCCCCAGCATTAAGGTAGCCGACATCATTCCTGGCTTTTGCTTGGGTGCTGAGGAGCTCTGCTTGCACAGGAAATGTTTCACCAATATTGACTGGCCCATCCCCCAAACCTCTAAAGTTAAATTTTATGACCAAAAATTAAGCCTCGAGGGGTGGGGACCATGATATAAGGTGGGCAGCCAGCCTGAAACTCAGGGGCTCACTGTCTTTGTGACCACAATGACACTCATTTGTTACTTAAACTTCAGCTTCCCTTGTGCAAAAAAAAAAGGGTTGGGGTGCTTCAGGGATGATGGAGGGAGGGAGAAAACTCATGTACAGACCAACATGGCTCCTAATTAGCATTCATTGCAAGTGCTAATTCTTTTTCATATTTATAAGCACGTACACACAAACCCATAAGCATTGAAGTACACTTAGTCTCCCTCCCCACATCACTTCAGACCTCCCCACAATACATCCTCACACCTCCTTCCTCACCAAATGCACCCTCAGACCCACCCATGCCCAACACATCTTGGACAAAGCAGTATCCCATGAGAACCACTCCGGGCCATTCTTCCCCACAAGCAATGAGGTCCTTGGATACAGAGTGTGGGATTTGGTAACCAGGGGGACATTAAGAACACTTCCAGGCTTCCCACTGCAGTTAATAGGCTCCCTCCTCCCTTGAAGTTTCCACTGGATCCAGCCCTCCCACCTCTGCTCCCCGGGGGTCATGCTGGATTCTCCGCATCATCAGCTCCTCTCCCAGATCCTCCATGAGCTGGTGATGGTGGAGCCTCTCCACATGCACCTTGGCATCCCTCCCCACCTCCCTTAAAATCCTCATAAAACAAGGCTTTCTCCTCTTTGTAGATTACATCCTTTGCATACTTGTCCTTCTGCAGAAGCAAGTTCCCGTGTTCCAACCACAGCCTCCTCACTACAGTCTCCACGCCCATCCTCACACATTCTCATCCCATGAGGCTGTGAGCCCCCAAACAGGGGAGAAGATGTCTCCGGAACAGAGCCATCTCTCAAGTAGGCGAGGTGGGGCTGCAACCCGGAGCTCCCAGGGAACTGTTAAGACATTATCACTACCCGAGACATTGTCATAAACAGCAGGTAGGACTTGCAGAGGCCACTCAGCAGGCCACATAGGTGGCAGAAAGACAGACAAAACCTTGGCTATCTGAACATGTCCCCCACTCATTACAGAGCACACTCTTCCGAGATGAGTGTGCACATTCTCTACCCAGTGAGGCCTGCATGAGACATGAGCACAATGCCTGGCAAAGCTGTACCCTAAGGCTCAGACACCCACTCAGCCAGAAGTCCTCCACAGTCATCCCCCTGCAGCCTGTCTGTCCATCAGGGAGTCTGAGTCCTCCCATCTAAATCTCCACAGGAAGACTGAGTCCTCCCACCTGAGCATCCCACAGGAAGACTGAGTCCTCCCACATGAGCACCCCACAGGAAGACCGAGTCCTCCCACATGAGCACCCCACAGGAAGACCGAGTCCTCCCACATGAGCACCCCACAGGAAGACCGAGTCCTTCCACATGAGCACCCCACAGGAAGACTGAGTCCTCCCACATGAGCACCCCACAGGAAGACCGAGTCCTCCCACATGAGCACCTCACAGGAAGACTGAGTCCTCCCACATGAGCACCCCACAGGAAGACCGAGTCCTCCCACATGAGCACCCCACAGGAAGACTGAGTCCTTCCACATGAGCACCCCACAGGAAGACTGAGTCCTCCCATATGAGCACCCCACAGGAAGACCGAGTCCTCCCACATGAGCACCTCACAGGAAGACTGAGTCCTCCCACATGAGCACCCCACAGGAAGACCGAGTCCTCCCACATGAGCACCCCACAGGAAGACTGAGTCCTCCCACATGAGCACCCCACAGGAAGACCGAGTCCTCCCACATGAGCACCCCACAGGAAGACTGGCAGGGAGTCACCAGTGGCCTTAACTGGTTGGAAGAGTAAGATCCTGCGGTTCCTTTCTGTCATTCTGAGATAAACAAAGTAAAAGAAAGAACAGTTTGTTTTAGTTCATGTTTTCGGAGGTTTTAAATCCATGCTTTGCTGCCTGTATATTTCTTTGAGCAGAGATGAGGAAGGTTGTCATGGCAATGAGAAGTGCTGAAGAGGAACAGAAAATTTCACAATTGCCCACGAGCCAAAAGATTAAGAACACATGGAGAAATGATGTGTGGAGGAGGGTATACTCTATGGAGTTCTCCACCCAAGGTCCTTGTCAGACCCCGTCATCTAAAGTGTCCACCTTCCCAGTAGCTCTTAGGAAAACCAATCAAATGGTAGACCAGCCTACCAGCATGAAAGGGTACCCATGATCCAGTCACATCCCACAGCCCATCTCAACACCGCTGCATCAGGAACCAAGCCTCCAGCATGCACCCCTCTGTCAGGCCGTGCGCCCTCCCTGGGGTCAGGGCTCTCTGAAGAAAGAATGGTGTACAGGTGGCATTCAGCAGGGTAATTGGGAGCTGCTGTTAAGCCATCCATGCAGTGCATGTCCAGACAAGAACATGCTTCAAACATGCTAAAGAGGATTGTTTTTCCTGGATGGTGTTGCTCAAACCTGGGGACAAAGGGTCCAAATCCCCAAGGGGAGCAGTGGGAAGACAGGGTCTTCGAGCTATGGCCTTTCCCATACATCAGTGGTTCTCAACCTGTGTGCTAAGACCCCTCGGAGGGCTACATATCAGATACTTACATTATTATTCATATCAGTAGCAAAATTACAGTTAAGAAGTAATTTTATAGTTGGAGGGACTGTATATAAAGGCTGAGGAGCACTGCCAAGGATGATGCTTCCCTTGTAATGGGTGTAGCCCGGCTCCCACGGCCCATGTGTGAGTGGGGTCGGACTGCCCTGGTGCAGCTGTAAGATGGAAACGCATGGAGGCAGACTGGGAACTGCGGCTGCAACTGCAGGGAGCCAGCCCCTCCAAGTGTTCTTCCCCACAGTCAACTGTTGTGGCGCCTCTGTTCACATCCTACCAGCCAAACTGGGCAGCGCCTGAGTTGTCTGACTAAGGCAGGAGTCAGAAAGGAGGAATCGGCCCACCCGACCCTCCACTCTGGCACACAGTGAACACGCAACAGACACCACCACGCTGGTTTCTCATCTTAGTCTTCCGGCATATTTTCAATAAAATTGTAGAGAATTTAGTCCCAGATTGGAGACCGTTATTCCATTCTTAAATTGCGAGGTGGCCATGAATGGGGAGACTAGTCTCTGGGGACAGGAGCAGCGGAAGAGAAAAGAGAGAGGCAGGGAGGAGAGAGAGAGAGAGAGAGAGAGAGAGAGAGAGAGAGAGAGGACAGAGCAGACAGGCAGAGAAACACAGAGAGAGAGAAGGATGGGAGGTGGTCAGGACCCTTTAAAAAGGGAACGTAGTGAATGTGCACAGGGGGTGCCTTAGTGGCTTCAGCTGAGGGTGTGGCCTGTCAGAACCCCAAGGGTAGGCCAGAACAGATGCCTGAGTACTAACCTCCCTTCCTGAGGAGAACCAGAAAAGCATGTCAAAACAGGGGTGGCTAACCGTTTGACATAGCAGTATGAGGCTATCATTGACCAAGTCCATGGTCCAGGATGGCACAACTGAGCTTTAAAAAGATTAAAGGGCTCATAACTACTTAAGTAAATGTAAGAGTAAATGCTGGGCAGCCAAACACTCACCTCGTTCACTTCCCTTTCTTGGGCACAGAGAAATTATCAATAAATGCACATTGACAATCTTCAACACCCGAAGAACTGTGGGCCCCTGCACGGAAGTTTCCACAGACCATCACCGCAGCCCTTCGCCGTAAAAGCTGTACAGAGGACAAGAGCATGCCAGGCCCCACATGTCTGCCTGATTTGATTGTTAAGACTCTGTTGTTTGCTTCTGATGCTTTTTGCTTAAGCGTTTTAAAAATAATTTCCTGGCTTTAAGACAGTTCAATTCTAGCTTAACGCTTCTGTATCTGTCTCCTAAATAAAAATACATTTACTTGTAAACCACAAAGCTATTATTAGACTTAACAAAATAAACATTCTCCCTTAATACTGTCTGACAGCAAGTCCACATCCAGGCTTCTCGGGAGCCTTGAAAATGTCTTTTTATAATTGCTGCAGTCAAACCAAACAGGCGATGGGTACAGCTTGTCCACAGTTACTACAGCATCTTCTAGGAGAGCTTGTCTTTTAATTCATGCCATTGCTGAGTTAGGGGCCTGGGCGGTTTTACTGCACAGTAGCAGTAAAAACCGAGAGAAAGTGCCCCCCCCCCATGCACACTCTGCTTCTCTACCCTGTGGTCTGCTCTTCACCTGAAGCCACACCCAAAGGGGTGTGGCCACCAACACAAATTCACTGTCAAGGGGAGATTCTACTACATAGCTCTGCAATGTAACTGTGATTATCTTCCTTTTCCAATGAGAAAATGAAGAACTCCCAGAGAAATAGAGAGCTTCAGGTGGCGGCTGGGGCCTCAGCATGGCCAGTGTCCAAGTGGAGATTTGTTTTAGTTTTCCAGTCAAGTTCTCTGCTGCCCCTCGTGTTGTCAAGAGAGGGGGCAGAGGCAGGTGGGTGTCTTTGAGTTCAAGGCCAGCCAAGCCTACTTAGTGAGACTCTGTCTTAAAAACAAAGGAAGGAAGGAGGGGAGGGAGGGAAGAGGAAGGAAGGAAGGAAGGAAGGAAGGAAGGAAGGAAGGAAGGAAGGAAGGACGGAAGGAAGGAAGGAGACACAATTGGGGAAGTATAATTGGACGTGGTGCATAAGCTACAACCCCAATCAAATGAAAATCCGACAGAAAGAAACACAGAGGCAGAGGAACTGAAGAGGCAAAACCATTAAAATTTTACTTTTAATTTTGAAAAACAAAATATACATTTGTTTTCAACAAACAAATAAATTAGGGGTAGCTCTACATGGAGCAGGATAAAGTGACAGCAGCCATCCATTCTGTGCCACCCTGAGTCTATCTAGGACACAGGAGCGGGAAGTCAAGGTCTCCAAAAGCACAGGTGCGCAGAGGCTTGCAGAAGACTCACAGAGGCCGCCCACAGCTTCTCCGAGAAGCACACACACTCCTGCAGCTCCTTGTGCAGTCAGTTTGTCTGGGACTGTCACCAGGAGAGGCTCATCCCTCCATCCAGTACTCTCAGGCCAGGTTGCGTTTCAGAGAAACTTGAACGGGAGTTTCCCTGACGGCAAATGCCTGCAGATAAAAGTTCAATAGCTCCGAGAATTGAGTTAGAGGCTCTTCCCTCAGCACCCACCAAGGGTGCAATTGAGTTTCAAAATTCTATTTCTTGTGTATTGCTGAGACTTAGGAATTCCGTTTTGAAACCTTGAAGCCTGATGAAAATGTACTTTTAAAATTCACATCCCAAACCTATGGCTGTTTACCAGGAGAGACGAATACTCCTGAGGGCCTCAATGTTTTGTTTCAGATCTGGTGGCCTCCTGAAGTGAGCTCAGATTGCCACAAAGAACCCTACAACTCAGTCCTCCAGACAAGCAGGCAGAGGACACATGTCCCAAAGAGAAGGCTGCTGAGGGACATAAAAACCAAAGCCAGGACACGGGCTCCATTAATGGGGAAATATAAGCTGCCTGAAAGTCTGGAGAGAGAGGGGAATTCAAACATGCTCCTTCTCAAACAATGCTTGAAAGGAGTCTGGGTCTACATCTATGGCTGTGGCTGTGGCTGTGACTGCGGCTGCATCTGTGACTGCATCTGTGGCTGTGGCTGTGGCTGTGACTGCGGCTGCATCTGTGACTGCATCTGTGGCTGTGTCTGTGGCTGTGACTGCGGCTGCATCTGTGATTGCATCTGTGGCTGTGGCTGTGGCTGTGGCTGTGACTGCGGCTATGGCTGTGTCTGGATCTGGGTCTGTGGCTGTGGTTGTGGCTGGATCTGGGGCTGGAGATGGATCTGGGGCTGTGGCTGAGCTGGTCTAGTGTTTGCCTGACATGCACAGAGCCCTGGGTTTGATCCCCAGCACTGCATAATCTGGGTAGAATGAAACCCCAGCATTTGAGAGATAGATGCCAGTGGATAAGAAGTTCAAGATCATCTTCATCTATGTAGACAGTGAGTTCCGGGCAAGCCTGTGTGACAACCTGTCTCAAAATAAATAAGTGTTTGGAACTAGAGGAATGGATTCTCAGTTTAGGTATGTACTGCTCTCCTGGAGATCCAAGTTCAGTTCCCCACACCAATATTGGATATTTCAAAACTGCTTATAACTCCAGCTACAAGGGATCTGATGCCCCCTTCTGGCTTCCATGAGTGCCTGAACTCATGTACACACACACACACACACACACACACACACACACAGTACATAGACAAAAATAAATATTGTTGAAGTCCTCAATCATTGGGTTAATTTAAAAGATCTTCCAGTGAGTAAGATTTCGTTTCTGTAGTGCAGCTTGAGAACATGTGCCCCACCAGCACAGAAGAAAGTCATTCAGCATTTGATAAGCAAGGCCAGTTGTGAGAGATTTGATGAGAGAGCCGGAAGAAGGGGCCAAGGCGATTTTTTCTCTCAAAAAGATGGCAAGTCATGTTGACTGATGGTGTCCTGAGTGCATCTGCAAGTCATGAGATGAGATCACATCTCCCTCTCCTCTCGCCCCCTCCCTGCATCTGCAGAGGCGAATCCATTCTTCCCTGGCATTCCAGGTCAACCCACTTCCAAGGAGAACACAAAAGTCAACCCAGACAAGAGGAGTAAAGTCTCCAGCTGAGATGGGTTTGGTCTCAGAGTCCCAGGAAGGGCAAGTCAACAGTTTAGGTTGCTCTGTGGATCTGGCGTTTCTACCCTGGCGGTTTTCACCCGTGAGGCCTCCATTTGGTTCTCAGTGAGAACAGAGCAAGCATCACCGGCGTCGATTGCTGTGATAGTCTCAGTGTGAACGGCTTCCCA
This sequence comes from Phodopus roborovskii, assembly GCF_943737965.1. Classification (NCBI taxonomy): domain Eukaryota; kingdom Metazoa; phylum Chordata; class Mammalia; order Rodentia; family Cricetidae; genus Phodopus; species Phodopus roborovskii. The sequence continues at coordinate 71,238 of NW_026125065.1, forward strand.
ACCAAAGATCCTGACTGAACACTTGGTCCACAGCAGGCCTCACTGCCTTGTGAGGGGGTAGGACCTTTGGGATGTCAGGACTAGCTGACACAACCACAGGGGAGGAAGACCACAGGGTCGCGGTCCAGCTCTGGGGGCATCTCCTCTCTGATCCGCTCCCTGATCCGCTGGGCTGTGAAGGGAGGGATCCTCCACACACCTCTCTCTTCCCAGAGTATCACACCAACCAAATTCAGTCATCCCAAATGGTAACTGCTCTAACGCAAAAAGTGGCCCCCGAGCCTCCCCAGGTGGCCAAGACTTTTCCTTTCCCCTGACTTTCCATGGTGAAGACTGATCGCTGAAGATGCAGCCCCAAATTTGTCCATGGGGGAAATCAATAACAAATCAAGCAGCTATTCACTCAGATTTATTGGCATAACCAGGTGAGGCAGCCAAAAATCCCCAAGAGTGGGTTGTTGATTAAGAGTCGGGCAGCCGGGAACAGGCTACAGGCGGATTTCACGCCTGTGTGATAAATTCAGCTGCCTACGGGAATCGGACAAGTGGTAACTCCAATGGATGGCTCCTGGAGACGTGGGGGCATATTTCATCCCACTTACAGCCTGATGCCACTAATCAGTCTTAATCTCGGTGTGACTCGCTAGCAAGGAACAGCCTTTGGAAGGCTTCAGGATGAGGCTTTGTCCGTGGGCTTGTGGTTTCTGTGCACTGAAATCTTTGAGGGAATTTCCCTCAAGTTAGGGGTTTGAAAACCGGTTCTTTGGGTGGGTATATTCTGAGTCAGTCTTCGTGAGATACAGCAGAGACAGCCAGGTTGCCCACAGGGATGCTCTGGGCTCCAGGTAGAGCTGAAGGCCCACACTAGGCGGTCTGTGGTTTAGAATCTCCAGGCGCAGGAACAAGAGGCTTGATGTGAGCTAACGATCCCACCTTTGCAAATGCTAATGTTTCTTTTAAAAAAAAATCCAAACCCTGCAATTAAAAAAGAAAGTGTGGAAATCAAGACAATGAAATCATTTCCTTTCTCTCCTGAAGATTCCAAATTCTCTGGCTTTTGTCTTTTAGTTCAGGAGGAACACAGCCTTTAACCTTGGCGGTACCTTAAGTCCTCGCTCCATCCCAAAACCATCTTGCATGTGAAAGGTTTTATATCTCCCCAACCATTTTCACAGCTGCATATGTTTATAAGAAATAATTGAAAATGACTGACGTGAGTCACACGGCACGCTCACGGGACCCCAGGGACCAGGATGTTGGGTGACTTGAATCAGGACACACAGGTGCACACTGCTGGCTAATGTCCAAGTCCTGTCAACACAAAGCAGGTTTCAGAGAGCAATCCGAGAACCCGAATCATCCTTGATTCAGAGAAAAATGAGTTATAATTCCAAACATCTGCTTCTTACAAATAGCGGTAAGCAGATGAGAAGCATGGAGTGACGAGCTGAGGTGAGGTCTGGATCTTTCGCCTCCCGTTAGGCTCTCAAGCAAATGGTCACCAGTGACAATTTATTTACACCTCTCCAGGAGGGAAGGCGGAGTGCCTCAGGGACAGTGGAGGGTCAGGGGGGACAGTGGCAGAGAGGAACGCACAGGCTGTTTGCAGAATGCCTCTGCCTCCCAAAGCAGTGTCAACCTTTTCTTCTACGCTTCTTCCTAATGAAGAGGTGGGATAGCCACCCTCAGCCCTGCATGGCTGTACCCATCTGAGGCTTGGAGACCTAAAGACACTGCCTGTGTTCTGGGATCCTGCACAGCCCCGCTGGCCGGCTAGAGGAAGGTCATAGCCACACAGATTGAGAAAGGGTGAGGAAGAGCCCATCATGGCAGGAACTGGCAGCGGCAGGCGTGGTGGGCACTGAAGGCTTCCATCCTGAACTGTGAGCACAAAGCAGAGGGAGCAAACCGGGAGCAGAAGATGGCTTTAAGCTCTCACAGCCAACCACCACTTACCACTCCCTTCAGTGAGGGCTCGCCTCCTAAGCCGCCCCAGACAGTGCCACCAGCTGGGACAAAATACGGGGACATTTCTCACCAAAACAGCCAGGGTCAAGAGGACCATTCTCTTACCGTGCTAACTTACAAGTCAGAGTTCATAATAGGTACATAATTATAAGAAAAAATATAAGTCTAGGGCTCGATGCAAAGCAAAGTTACAAACGTGTGTAGCCTGCCTTGTGTTCATGTGACCTTGAGTACTGAAACGTGTCACCTGATCTATTGCGGGCTCTGGAAAATTACTCTTTGCATTCCAAAAGTGGGAAAAATGAGCATACATGAACTTTACCGTCATTGCAAAATGGACACAGCCCTCATGGGCCCCCAGAAACCTCTGACCCAGGCTGAAATGAAAGCATCAGCCAGATCATTGTCTTCTGCCTTCCCACCCCCGAATACCACTTCTGAGCTTGGTGAGAGTTTGCTCATGAAAATAACAATCAGAACATAAACACGAAACGGCTTGCTCATTAGAAGGCCTGGGAATTTGCCACACAATAGTGAAATGCATATGGTTAATAATCACTCGTATAGAGTAAACACTCTAAGAATTATTATAATCATGCCATCTCCATGGTAATATTTATTTATAATGAATTATATGCTTACAAGGGAATTTATTGAGCTAAGTGGGGAACTAATTGCAGGCGGCCGATTCAGATCTTAAAGAAAGAGGCTTGGGCTCTTGCTGTGGGTGATGAGCTAGAGAAACACTCTTCACATGGAGGGCGATCCCTGGTGTCCTCCCAGAAGACCTCCTGTGCATCTGGCAAGCTAAACTGTTCTACAGCCCTCTGACCTTCCTTTCCCATTACCTTGTCTTGTTCAAGACGCCACCTCGGGCCTGCTCCAGCAGAAGAGCTGGGCTGTGATTTGGGCCTTGTCATCTCTTCTACAGATTAGGACACTGTCATCAAAGCCACTAAGAAACTTCTCAAAGGCAAACAGAAAGTGGCAGCATGCTTCAGGAGAGCGTGCAAGCCTACTCCCAATGGTCTCAATTGCTCCTAGACAGGGAAATGATTTAGTCTGTATTTGCAAGGCATAAGAAGAACATGCCTGGCCTGAGGTGGGGTCAGGAGGGAATGAGAAATGGCCTCAGGGGACAATCTACTGTTCATGGGTCATACCCATCACATGTGAGCCTCTCTCTCTCTCTCTCTCTGTCTCCCTCCCTCTCTCTCTCTCTCTCTGTCTCCCTCCCTTCCTCCCTCTCTCTCTCTCTCTCTCACACACACACATATACACACACACACACACACACACACACACACACACACACGCACACGCACGCACGCACGCACGCACACACACCACATACAGGTTTGCATGGCTGACCTGGGAGCTTGTAAAAGAATGTCCTGGGAACACAGAACAATCGAACCTAATTTCTGGGATTCACTCAGTAGAATTAAGTTTTCCTTGTTGGCCGAAATTCTTCTTGCCTAATTGAAACAACAGCTCTCTGTTCAAGCTGAACCATATCCTTTGTCATTATCCCCAGACTTTGTCAGGGAGAGAGTACTGCTAACTCCAATGCCTGTCACAGTAAGATGTGTTCCTCCATAGTGAGGTGGCCTATGTTGTAATTTTAAAAAGTAGCACGCAAGAGAAATGCCATGGGACAGAGTTTGGGTGGAGGGAATTTTTATTGGGGGGGAAGTGAATGGAAAAAGGGCAAAGGGGAGCGGCGGATTTGCCTCTAGGGACAGGAACTACAAAGAAGAGGCAAATAGAGGAGAAAGAGAGGAGAGAGAGACTGAGAGACAGGCAGAGAAGCAGGGAGAGGGAGAGAGAGAGAGGGAGAGAGAGAAATGGGAGGTGGGCAGGTGATGCTCTTAGTGGCTGCAGCTGAGAGCACATACTGTCAGGACCCCAAGGTCAGGCCAGTACAGATCCCCAAATACTAACAGCCTGGGGACACAGACACTTCAGCCAACACAAAAGTGCTCACAAGCCACTTCATTGCATTTTCCGAGCTAGTCCTTAAGAGTCTCTCTGTGGCTTGTAAATTTAGCTGCTGGTGTGACATTAAAACGTCCACGCCACCATAGTGGTTAAGCCTGTCCCAGGAGAATGTACCTCAAGATCACATGACCTTAGCATGCCACCACCTGAAAAACAAAGCAGGTACCAATCTCCTGCAGCAGGCACAGGAGCTCACAGTGCCAGCACAGTGGATAGGGCTGGTCCCCAGGATCCTGACTCGGATGTATATCCACAGCAGGAGAGAAATGGAAACTGATACAGGGCAAGACCCATGGAAACATCTGGAAACATCTGGAGTGAGGCGGAGACAGGGCTGACAGGGGTCTCAGAGCAGAATGCAGAGTCAGGGGCACTCGGAAGTAGTGTGGGCTGAGGATTACACACGGGTTCTGGAAAACCTGCCAGGTCATGAAAACACGTAAGCCCCGAGTTCCACGCAGAGGAGAGGGCTTCATGACGGCACACAGCTTCCCCGGAATGTGGTCTTTGAGATTCTCGGAGAAAACTTCTGCCTTTACTCATTTTGGGGATTGGCTATGTCTGCCTCCTTGCCGTGGGGACTCCCATCACTCAGACCCTGACATTTGGCCAGCAAGTTAATTATGATGGGTGTTGTAGCCAGTGAACGCAGGTGGTTACTCTGAGAGTTCAAAGAAAGGAGAAGTTGACCTGCTGGATGCCACCAGAACATGCCTGGTAGAGAGGAAAGGACAAGGTAGGCAAGGTCAGTGTGTGGCGTGGCTGGGGATCTAGGAAGGAATGACACAGTAAGGAGGAGGACTCACAGGAAGGAGGACTCGTGCAGGGGGAGGACTCATACAGAAGAAGGAGGACTCACAGGAAGGAGGACTCGTGCAGGGGGAGGACTCATACAGGAAGGAGGAGGACTCATGGGAAGGAGGACTCACACAGGAAGGAGGACTCGTGCAGGGGGAGGACTCATGCAGGGGGAGCACTCATGGGAAGGGGAGGACTCACACAGGAAGGAGGAGGGCTCACACAGGAAGGAAGGGGTAACAGTGCCTGGAGCAAGAGAAGGAGCCTCTCTGTGTGTGGGGGGGGGGATGCTTTAGGAGGCTGCTAAGTGGAGGGCACTCAGATCTCCAGGAAGAGTGGGCTACCTTTGGAAACAGTCAGGAGTCACTGGCCCCAAGGGTAAAAGGAAGGAAGGGCCAGAAGGAAAGGGAACAGACAGGACTGGGCCTGCCAAGCACTCAGTTTTGCTTTTGGCCCCATTCCAACTTCACACGAAGTGAAGACACAGGGCGGCTCTGAACACAGAGCCCACAGGCTGACCTCAACTCTTGGGAGGATCTCCAACCACTGTGGGGAACAGTCCTGTCGGTGCCAGAGTTGAGACCAGGAGAACTATGCTCACACAACACCCCTCGGTAATGACGGTGTCACCACATAGTGTAGACGGCAAGCATGACCATCTCATCATCATAAATGCCAGCGAGAAGGCCTCACTCACCACCAATGCAGAATAAATACCCTGGGAAGGAGCATCTCTAACTTCCATTTGTTCCGTGGAGGATTTATGTAGATGAGTTGGCCAGCTTTCAGGCTCAGGGTGTTATTTCCACATTGATCAATCTTTTGGCCAATGTTCAGATATTCCAGAATGACTTCCTATGCTGAGTGCATTAGCAGGACAGATCTACAGCTACAGGCCATAATGGTCAGGAAATAAGCTGTGGGCTGTGGAGACAGCTTAGATGGTAAAGTGCTTGCCTTGCAAGCCTAGGACCTAAGTCTGACCTCTTGAACCCACATACTTGTATAATCCTGGAGCTAGGGCCCATTGACAGGCATCACTCGAGGAGTAACACCTGAGGTTGTCCTCTGCTTTCATATGCACACACACACACAAGCACACACACACATGCATACATGCTCATACACGCACATGCACGTGGGTTCCATGACTGTTCATGCTAAGTTATGCCTGTTTGCTCCTCTGTAGCCCAGTAAGAGATCCTGCCTTGCTGAGGTGGGCAGGGCCCCAGAAAGCTTGTTATGTAATTTTCTTAGCATACAGAGGGGACTCAGTGAAGGCACAAACATTCACACTTCACTCCTAGGAAACTATATCATATGTCAGGGTCACATCCACAAAGCAAAGCATTGTCCTTTAAGCATCAGGCACTGGGAGGTCCCCTTGGCTCCCAGGGCCCTGACTTTGTTAAGACAATAAATGTGGACACTAATTCTCACCTGAGACCAATCCATTTCCACAGCAATTCTATACCAAAGACGAAAGGTTCATGGCTCCATGCTCCCATTAGTTACAGCCATGCATAATCTGGATGTGAGAAACCCACTCTATCATTAGCTTTTATCATAGGTTTTTATCATCCCTCCCATCCACATTTCAATTAAGAAATTTCAAGTTTATAATAGATCAATGAGTGGGCACCACATCATTAATTTAATGAGAACATTTATTCAAGTATTCAATCCCTGTGTCAATTCCCTTTCACTTAATTAGTAAAATTATCGAAAAAGTGAAATTCAGATGGAGACAGAACATTTTAAAATGTGAAAAATGAAATGGCATAGGTAATAAACACAGGCACTTGCGTGCACACTCCCAAATGCCATCATGAACGTTCACACGCGCACACACACACACACACACACACACACACACACACACACACACATGAATCAGGAGAGCCACAGCAGCCTGGTGCACTCGGTGTTCTCAGAAACTTCCTACGGACACTACCCCAAGTCAAGTGAGATGTCGCCACTGTCAACAGGTAGGTACATGGGAACCGTCACGTTAGAGCTTACGGTTTCATATGGAAACATTTTAAAACATTTATATGAAATTGTGCATTTCTGGGAAAGGCTAATTCTTCAATAACACAAAGCTAATAATTATGCAAAAATTCTCAACCAAGCTGACTCTGGTGGTCACGCTCTACAGACTGCCTTCTCCTTTTATTATATGGGTTTTACTCTTGGTTTTCTTCCCATCATGCTCCTCTGAGGGTCTTATCACCCACATTCCTGGCTCCCTCGCACTCAGATTGCAAATTCTGAATGAACCACTTTGACCTCACACCTTAAGATTCTCCTACATGCATCTGCTTGTGGTGGCTTGATGTGATGACCCCCACAATCTCATAGGGAGTGGCACTATAGGAGGGGTGGCTTTGTTGGAGCAGGTGTGATCATCTTGGAGGAAGTGTGTCACTATGGGGGAGGAATTTGAAGTCTCATATATGTTTAAGCCACACCCAGAGTCTCAGTTCATTTTCTGTTGCCTTTGGATCAATATGAAAGAGCTCTCAGCTCCTTCTCCAGCACCATGTCTGCCTGCACGCTGTCTTTCTTCAAGCCATGGTGATGATGGACTGAACCTCTGAACTGTAAACCAGTGCCAACCGTGTTCCCCTTTATAAGAGCTGCCATGATCATTAGCTCTCTTCACAACAATAAAAACCCTGAGACAACACTTCTGCCTAACAAGGAACCTATATAACCGCATATGCACAAAGGTACAGACACACAGAGAGATGCAGGTACAGAAAGAGAGAGACACAGATGCAGAGAGAAACACACATCCAGAGAGAGAGGCAGACGCAGAGACCACACAAGCAGATAGAAACACATGTTTGCATTGTAGATAGACTCTAAATTTCTCTAGTTTACAGATTAACACTACCACCACCACCAACAGCAACAACATCACCCATACTAAATCCTGAAACTGAGAACTTCACTACTGGGTAGCTTGTTTTTGTTGGTGGTGGTAGTGGTGATGGTGGTGGTGGTGATGGTGATGGTGGTGGTGATGGTGTTGATGGTGATGGTGGTGGTGATGGTGATGATGGTGGTGATGATGGTGGTGATGGTGGTGATAGTGGTAATGGTGGTAGTAATGATGGTGGTGATGGTGGTGGTGGTGATGGTGATGGTGGTGGTTGTGGTGGTGGTGATGGTGGTGGTTGTGGTGGTGGTGATGGTGGTGATGATGGTGGTGGTGTTGATGGTGATAATGGTGGTGATGGTGGTAGTAATGATGGCAGTGGTGGTGATGGTGATGGTGTGATGGTGAAGGTGGTGATGATGATGGTGGTGATGGTGTGGTGGTGATGGTGGTGATGATGATGGTGGTGATGGTGTGATGGTGAAGGTGGTGGTGGTGGTGGTGGTGATGGTGATGGTGGTGATGGTGATGGTGGTGGTGGTGATGGTAGTGATGGTGGTGGTGATGGTGATGATGGTGGTGATGGTGATGATGGTGGTGATGGTGGTGATGGTGATGATGGTGGTGATGGTGGTGGTAGTGGTGATGGTGGTGGTGGTGATGGTGATGGTGGTGGTGATGGTGTTGATGGTGATGGTGGTGGTGATGGTGATGATGGTGGTGATGATGGTGGTGATGGTGGTGATAGTGGTAATGGTGGTAGTAATGATGGTGGTGATGGTGGTGGTGGTGATGGTGATGGTGGTGGTTGTGGTGGTGGTGATGGTGGTGGTTGTGGTGGTGGTGATGGTGGTGATGATGGTGGTGGTGTTGATGGTGATAATGGTGGTGATGGTGGTAGTAATGATGGCAGTGGTGGTGATGGTGATGGTGTGATGGTGAAGGTGGTGATGATGATGGTGGTGATGGTGTGGTGGTGATGGTGGTGATGATGATGGTGGTGATGGTGTGATGGTGAAGGTGGTGGTGGTGGTGGTGGTGATGGTGATGGTGGTGATGGTGATGGTGGTGGTGGTGATGGTAGTGATGGTGGTGGTGATGGTGGTGGTGGTGGTGATGGTGATGATGGTGGTGGTGATGGTGGTGATGGTGATGATGGTGGTGGTGATGGTGGTGATGGTGGTGGTGGTGGTGGTGATGGTGGTGATGGTGGTGATGATGGTGATGATGATGGTGGTATTGATGGTGTTGATGGTGGTAGTAATGTTGATGGTAGTAGGTGTTAATATGTAAACTAGGGAAATTGGGAGTCTATAATACAAACATGAAAAAAGAAATATACAATTATTCATGTTTGGAGTGGTTATTTCTACTTGAACAGAACACAGAAGAATCTTTTCCAAGTCCTGCCCACTGAACAGCACATGCCCTGTGTCCCATGTGGCGGTGCCTAACTGAGTGCCAACCCCGTGTTGTCTTTCCTTCCTCTTGAATGTCAGCGTTTGCTGTCACTGGGTGAGAGGTGCACTCATGCCCAGTGCAAAAGAGGCTTCCCCACTGGTGCCTGGAGGTCTGCCCTCCAGGGAGAAGAGACTTACAGAAAGAGAAGCTCCAGGCCCTTTCTGGATGCTTCTTTTCCCACTCTACAGAAATCGCAGATGTGAAATACATAAGACAGGTGACAGTCATTGAGCTTTCATCCCATCCAGGAATACAAAATACTCTGGGGCTCTGGCTGAAGCATGCAGGGGAGCCAACAAGCTTGGGAGCCCTGCTGCAGCACCCATAGCTGAGCAGCCTGGTGCGTTTGAAATAACCACCTTCATCTCGGGGTCAATGGCTGGCTACACTGTGTCTCCTTTCTGTGTCTACTGCAAGCAGGGGCAGACCTGGATCTGCGTGTTTTATCATGTGTCAACCTGGATCCCTGTTATTGATCACACCCATTATGAGAGGCTCTGGGCTACTCTTGGGCAACACTTCCTCATTCTGAGCCCTAAGGGTGGGGCTCAGAGAAAAGCCCCATTGTCTAATTTCTAGTAGCCATGGGGAAATTTGGAGGATAAAGACAGTTAAGACGTGGACACGGGAATGGCAGGGCACTATGACCCCTTCAGGGCTCAGTTATATTGGCACAGGGTAGTTGTACTGTTTTCTTATTCATCATCTTTGCATCCAGCTCAGGGACTGGGGAACCCATTTGTTGGGCTTCTCTGCTGGCTGGAGCAGCCTGGAGAACGAAGCTCCCCAGAAAGATGGGCACCCTCTCCTGAGAGCGGTGAGAAATCCTCGGGTGTAGATAACGAAGTTAAAAAAGGAAAAACCAGGGGGACAGAAGGGAGGCAGGGCTCCAGACACAGCAGGGAGCCACCGTGCCTACCCTCACCACTGCTGTCCTTAGGAAACATGTCATTCTTAAAAATCACTTAAGGTTGCCTTACATCACACAACCTTTATTTTAGATTTTATAAAAGTGCACCAGTTTTTAAATTAAATCAAAATAGGATAATGTTTGCAAGCAACTGATTGTCCACCTCTGTGAGATCTCACTGCTAATAAAGAAGAATTCCAGGGCAGAATTATTGAAAATGCACATCTCCTACATCCCCAAACAGAAGGACCAGCACGCCCTGTTCCTTGGCCTGATCTTGGCTGACCTCATTTTGCAGCAAACCAATGCCCCAGGCGCTCTAACACCCTTCCTCCTTCACAGACTGCTCAGCAGGCAGAAAGCTAAGGGGACAGAGAGCAGTGGTTGGCCTTCTCTGCCTCTGTTGATTGATTACACACTGCCCCCAACATAGTAATAACCCCAGCCCTCCAGGAGTCAAGGGGTGTTATGAGTACTTTTCCCACCAGCCTGGTCCCACAGCCTCGTCAGCCCCAAATAACACACAGAGATGCTGTATCAGATATAAAGATGTTGCCTGTTACTAGCATTTCTTATTGGCTAGCTCTGTCTTAAATATTAACCTATTCCTATTAATCTAAGTGTTTCCATGTGGCCTTATCTTACCGGAGAGAAGGTCCTGACTCCTTATTTCTCTCACATCCTACATCTTGACTCTCCTCTGCTACATCTCCCAGAATCCTCCTTGTCTCCTAGTCCCACCTATCTTGCCTTCCTATTGGCCAACAGGGCTTCATTCATAAACCAATAAGAGAGACATATTTACAGAATGACATCTCCCATCAAAGGGGGCATTTAAGGGTGCGGGATCATGGCTGCTATCCCTGTTTTCTCAGTACAGTGGTTTGATGAGTGTGTGCTCAGTTCCCAGGTCAGACGAAATTCACGAGGGTCAGTGGCATGGTTCCATAAGAGTCCCTTCACAGTGATATTCCTGAGAGGAGTTACTAAGCCAAAGGAGAGGCCCAGGCCCCCATACATGGATGGCTCCTTTGAAAAAGCTGTTTAGGCTAAGAGAGGACAATAAAGGCCAGTGCACCGCAAACTCCCTGGCTACACCCTCCTGAAGCCAGGAGCCACCCTCAATCCCACTTCTCCAGTCTGAGGGTGGTTCCCCAGGAACGGCCTCTTTCTGTCTCTTAAGTGTGTGGTCTCTGAGCATCATTCCCTTGTGTGTGACAGCCAGCTCTCATTTGGTGTTCTTGGCACTAATCTAAATTCCCTACAAGTACCATATAATGCAAGGGCATCTCATCTCATTGATGGGAGCTGTGTTTACTGGTCAACCTTATGCCCTCTCTCTCTCTCTCTCTCTCTCTCTCTCTCTCTCTCTATCTATCTATCTATCTATCTCTCACTCTTGCTCTCTCTTACTTGTTTTTGGTTTAATTTCTCTGCCTTTGCACTCTTGAGTGTATCCCTGAAGAGTCCCAGAACAAGGAGTTGCCACACTGTATCAGCATCTTATCTGCACTAAGCAGTTTCATCTCTGGCTTGGAGGGTTATTTATCTAGCACTGGAGTCCCCTGATTGAAGAACAAGTCCAAGGAGGCTACCCAGAACCCAACAGGCCTTCTCCAAGGAGGGGGCTCCCAGCTCCTCCTCTGTGTCCTCAGCCCTTTATTTTAGTGAGATTGCCACAACCACGGCTACCACCACCACCCCGTACACCCAATGTGGTCAAAGCAACAGGGACGGGCACCTCACCACACTTTCCACCACAGTTTGCACATTTTAAAAAATTTCTATGTGCAGCCAAGAGCTATTGTGTAAAAAATATTAGTTTCGTACATCCCCTGGGGCGAGCATTCAATCTGGGGAAATCTGGGCACTTCTGGCCCCTGGCTTGGGGCTTGGCAATGCACAGGAGATTAATTCCTCCTAGTGATCCCTGAGGCCACCCCTCCAGGACCACCCTGCTGAGGGTATCCCTGCACTATTAACTGAAGATTCACAGCCCAGCCCCCAGTCAGGCCTCACCACACGAGGGACAGGGAGTCGGAACTGAGAACCCAACCAGTTCTCAGCTGTCTAGCGGCAGTGGGCAGTTGAGGGGCAAATGTCTTGAGAAGCTCTGGTCTAAAGGACTGTGGGAGCCTCTTGTTTGGGGCAGGTGCTGGTACCTCTGTGAGGGTTGGTTTGTTTGTTTTTATCTGTCACTTACTACACGCTCCTTGGTGTGTGTTCACTGAACCCCTTCCGGGAGCCAAAGCCAGGGAAAGGAGGATTCGGACAGTGGAGCAGATAGCTGGTCCTGTGGGTGTGCGAACATCAGGTGCATCCCGTCAAGTCCAAACCACCACTGGCCTGGGCATGGGCAGGTACACCGTGACTCAGTGGTCACTGGCATGGGGTCTACATCCATGTGCCTCCCATTGTAACTATGGCATCTACTCTCCACTCCAGTTCTTTCACCGGGAGAGTGGGTCCTATGACGGCAGCACCACCTTGTAGGCTGCTGTGAAGGAGGCTCGGAGAGCTAAGAGTGATCCAGCAGCCCCTGCCAGGTTTATTGTGGCTACCCTTCACGGGACATGCTCACTGCTCCACAGTACAGAAGAACCAGAAAGAAAATGAAAGACTTCACACGTCCTCTAACCAGCGTGAGAGCCCCACGCAGTGAGGCAGTTCACTGTAGGAGGAGCTCCCATATCCTCAGAAGGGCAGCAGGTACCTGGAGGATTATGAAATTCCATGGACCTCCACAGGCTCCAGATGAGAAGCCCACAATGTTGGGGATAACTGCGGCCCAACCCTCAGGCAGGTCCAAGAGCAGAAATCAAGCACCTTCTACTGTAGTGGGAATGCACGACCTCTTCCCTATCCTGACTTTCTGCTTTTCAGAAATGTCACCAGGGACAGGCGCCCCTAGCCGGGACAACTCCATTGGAGTTCAGAGCTGCTGTGCTGCTATCCCCTGGGGCTGACGGAGGGCATCTCCTTCTCTCAGTCCTCGGCAAACCCCGGTGGAAACAGGCATTGGCTTTGTTGCCCTGCCATGGTCATTTATTTGTGGAGCCACAGTTTCAGGAGGTGGGGGTCAACACTTTCCTAAAACTGAAAACTGAATGCTGTACTCAAATACCTTATTGCACGCTATCTAAATTCAATGTGTCTTTTTCCTAAGCAGAGCTCCTGGCTCCTGTTGTTTGGGGATACCATCTCTAGGGGAAGGGACCTGAGCAGCTTTGGGTTGAGTCTTAGCTTACTGGTAACACCATGACCCTGAAAATCAGGCACTCTTGTAGTTGCTTTAGAAACACGATACAAAACTGCCCTACTTCTCCTCAGCATCAGAGCCGCCTGGCTGTCCAGTCTCATTAAACACAGCACTTAGACTCAACATGGAGTGTAACCCCTTCATCCGCTCCTGGTCCTAAAGGCACTCTTGAAGAGGTTTGCTCCCTGTTCAAAGGTTTTACACATTTGGTAATAAAAGGTGAGATTCTCCGCTGCCTACATTGTTTGCCTCTTGATAAAATTCCCAGCCTTTATCTTCTTCTCAAAGGAACATAATTTAAATATGAATGATGAAAAATAGTTGGGGAATGTAAACGCAGAGACGCTTCCTGAGGTGTGAACTGACTTGGATGCCAGACAAAAGGCTGCATGTTAGCAGAGCTCTGCCTCTCCCTTGGCACGATGCCCACACGCATGGGCTTGCCAGCTTGTGGGGACAGCAGACACAATGCAAGCAGCGTCATGTTTAGGGTCTCTCTGTGGCAGTGAGCAGGATCAAGCCACTCCAGCAAGACTTGGAGATGGAAATGGCTGACCTGATGGCCATGGCCACATGCTCTGAAGTTCCTTACATCCCTCCTGTCCTACACAGACGGATCTGGAGGTAACATGAGCATGAAAGTCAAACCGTGTCTGTTCTCTCTATGAAAATCATAAATTGATCTGGGGAGGTGGCTCAGTCAGTAAAGCCATGCCCTGTAGATGTAGAGACCTGAGTGCAGTCCCCAATTGCCCCTGTAAAAAGCTGAGTGTGGTGGCATCTGCAAGCAAGCGCCAGGCCAGTGTCTCAAAAGAACAAGGTGTGTGGTGCCCGAGGACCCGAGGAAAGTCATCTGATGTTGACTTCTGGTTCTCTCTCTCTCTCTCTCTCTCTCTCTCTCTCTCTCTCTCTCTCTCTCTCTCTCTCTCTCTCTCTCTCCTTCACCTAAGAAACCTCTCATTTGATTCTACATGGAACTAAGTCTTCAGTTCCGCACTAGCTTTGAACTGGGTGATGATGGTGAGCAGGGAACACAGAAACCTCCCAAGTCTCTTTATGGTGTGTGGGGGCAAAGGGGCATCGTATATATGGCAGAAAAATGGAAGGGCACTCTTTGGGAAGAGAGAAGGGACCAGCATTAGGGGCTGGGGAAACACACAAGAGAAATAGCGGTTAATCCAGTGAAAGCCCCTGATGCACTTGAATTAAAATCTCACTATGAACCTGTCCCTTCCTACAGTGATTATACACTAATAGACTTAAACGGGGAAATTAGAAGACATGTAAAGCAGAGCATTTGTGGAGAGCCAGGGAGAGGATCAGTGCTCACTGCAGCTAAGCCTGTGCCAGAGCGCCTTTCTCCTGGCTCCTCCCCAGCTCTGTGTGCAGCCCAATACACTGAATCACATTGTTTGTGGTAACAGCTATGAGAAAGGGAATTTGTTTAGCACTAAATGCTTCACACCTTGAGTGAGGCTGTTCTTGCTCAAACTCTAGTTGGAGCTTTCTTTATGAATCTGTAGCTTTGAAAGACTATGGGGGGGTAAGGAGGCAGCCATGTGCCTCTCTGTAAAACGACAATGCTATCGTTGATAACAATGGTATACTGAGTGCATACCATTCAATTGTACCTCTTCTAGATCAGGGGCAGCAAATAAACCAGGCTCCCAGTCTGTACCAAAAGCAAAACAAAGAAAGATGGCACTATCAGTAGCAGATGTCAGCTGGCAAGATGGACAAACAGTGAGATGGAATGTCATGGTCAAAACCGTTCAGACAGATTCAGGGAAAAGACTAGATGTCCCTGCTCTGCAGAAGACAGCCATGATCCAACCATGGCAACTGTCTGTACATCAGGTCAGAACCTGTTGGCACTGCTCTGAGAGGGATATCACCAAGCCAGGGGCACATCAGCCAGGAGCACATCAGCCAGCAAGGACACCAGGCAGCAGGGACACTTTTAGCATTATTGTATCATATCCTATCAGATACACATGGAATTTTCAAAAGCAGCCATGTCTAGGCCTCCATTCAAGCACTTGTCATTTGGAAGTCAAGGGGAATCCTCAAAACCAAAGACAAGGGAGAAATAAACATCCCTCCAAGTCTGTATGGATCATGGCAGACAACTACTTTTCTGGGCCAGCACATATAACACCATGGCTCCTGTTTCTTCGCGGTCTAGGGGACTTGGGTGCAGGATGGGTACCATAATCCCAGGGGCCGCTCACAACCACAGATGCTGCTGGGAACCTGCAGCCCAGGATTAGGGATCCCCGCCCTCCTTTCCCACTGATTTCCCACACCCTGTCCCCTACTGCCTGCCTTCCTGATTCCCCTCCATTTTCCTCTCGCCTTGAGCAATCTCCCCCTCTCTAGGCTACCCTCAGCATCTAGCCAGCTGCTGACTTCCCGGATACAGCAGAATCAAGCTGTACTTAGGTGATCCTTCCGATGGCTTGCACAAGTCCCTGGGAGAAAATGTCAGATTCCTGCAGTCTTCAAGGCTCGCCCGCATGATGTCCATGTCCAGCCACACCGGACAAGTTATATCCTTAGGCGACACTGGGAACCTTGGAACCTCCTGGGAGGAGGGTGATGGAAAAGCCTTGTGGAGGAAGGAGGGATGGATGACACTTTTCCTGGGGAGACATGGGTGACAGCTCACAAAAGTGGGGGCCCTAGAGCTCCCTGCACAACTTGCAGGCAGCCAGAGAGCCTCTTCCAGGCAGCTCTACGGATGTGTGTCTCTTCAGCCATCCTTACTGTTTATACGACTTGGGAAGACAGGGGGTTTATGCATCTGTTCAGTTGCAGAGACTTCCTAAGACTTAAGAGTTGTTTACTTCTTGGGATTTAAGTGAAGTCCCTTTAGGATTTTCTGAGCCTCCCTCTAGGAATGGGATATTTGGAGCCAGAAGAGATTGCTACATAACAGGTTGAAGGCTGCAGAAATAGGTTTCTCAGGGTAAGGCTGATGGGATGGTGCCAAAGCTGGGCCAAAGGAAGAGGGTCCCATTACAGCATATTACCATAGGGCCTAAGGAGGATGGTCAACTATAGCACATATAGTGTAGGGCCTAAGGAAGGGGGCAGATCGCAGCATCTGCACTGTAGGGCCTAAGGAAGGGGGTCCCATTACAGCATACACACTGTAAAATAAGGAGAGCAAGGCAGGGACCTCAATAAATAGTTCATCTATGTGGCAGACTAACTGAAGCCTGGAATGTGGTTCCTAAGGAGCTCTGGTCCATCATGGCATGGTTACCCTCCTTCTGGACCCATTCCTCCAGACCACTTACATCCTCTGGAGCAAAGGTCACCATGGCTCAGCCATCAGCATCAACAGTTTGTCAGAACACAGGGATGTCAGCATCATCCAGAGGCCTAAGCTGGATACTGGCTTTTTTTTTTATTTAAGAAGGAAATTTAGAATATTAAACATAATTCTACATACCATTAAGATTTGTCATGGTGTGGAGTTGTCTTGCAAGTTGAAGACCAGGCATTGCCCCCTTCACTTCCCTACCATCATTGGGTAAGCATCACACTTGGGCCTGGGATCTGCCTGAGCTGGTCTTAAGGAAGGATGTGAGGTCTGGGTCTAAGGTCTTTGATGACATTGTTTGCCCAGCTGTTTCAGCACTGGTTAAGATGTGTCATTCTCCGGCTTCCCACCATTGTCACAGATCAGCTGACTAGCTGTGCACATTTCCCCTGGGTCTCTCATCTGTCTACTGATCAGCTGACTAGCTGTGCGCATTTCCCCTGGGTCTCTCATCTGTCTGCTGATCAGTCCGACCTCTCTCCTGCCCCACACTGTCTTGACCACACTAGCTTTGTCGCCAGCCCTGAGCTCAGCCCTCCAGCTTTGCTTTTCAGAACTGTATTAGGTGTTTGTTCCAGAATGGGTGTTGGGTTTTGAAACCTGTGTTCTCTGAGCCTACTGCTGTGATCATGCGGTTTTGTTTTCTTCCTTACGCTTTTGACTTGAGTGTTGAGTACACCTTGTACAGCTCTAATGTATAATTATTTTTATACATTTTGTATTAGATTTTCTAGCATTGTATTCTAGTATTATATCTAAATTCACAAAAGAGATGCGTCTATAGTTTGCCTTCTTGAAACGTCTGATTCTGGCTTTGGTATCAGGGGGTTGCTGGCCATGTGGTAAGAATGGAGATGTTCCCTTCTACTTATAGAAGATAGTATAGATGGCTAGAACCGTTTCCTCCTTGAGCATTGAATGGAATACTCTACTGACTCCATCTTAGACTTGAACATAGTATTTCTGCAGGTAATTAATAATAGTCAACAGAGCAGTATTAATTTTATGAATATATTGTTTAATCATATTTAGTTCTCCTTGTGTGCTCCATGGCTTTGTCTCTGGAGTTAACTCACTCAGTTTTCCTACAGTGATGGGAGCCACAGGCAGGAATGGCAAGATTGTTGTCATCCTTTTCCTTCTGTGGGAATCAGTGGTGCTGCTGCATCTTTTCTTTCTGATACTTAATGTTTTAATTTATCTGTTGCTGGTTTCATTAACCTTTACAAAGAAATCTCTCTGTTTTTCTGCCTTTCTTTTTTACTTTAAATTTCATTCATATATGCTGCAGTGCTCATTATTTATTCTGCTTTATCTGGGCTTAACTTACTCCTCTTTCTCTCATAGTACTTGGTTATTGATTTTTCTCTTTCCCAACATATGCATCTACAGCTACAAATCTCCATTCAGCTCCTGCCTTCATGGCGCT
Organism: Phodopus roborovskii; assembly: GCF_943737965.1. NCBI lineage: Eukaryota > Metazoa > Chordata > Mammalia > Rodentia > Cricetidae > Phodopus > Phodopus roborovskii. Next base: position 89,276 of record NW_026125065.1, read on the forward strand.
TGGCTTTTTACTTTCATTTATTCAAAACAATTAATTTCCCCTGAGACTCATTCTTCTACCTTTGTATTATTTTATTTAAAGATGTGTTGGGTCATCCCCCAAAATTTAAGGAGTGGCCTATGGGCCTTCCTGTGGTGACTGTTAGTTCCTTTGCAACCTGTGAACATATCCCATGTGGGTCCTGTGATGTAAGTGGCATTGTGAGCCTCAAGCTGAGGTTGTCTTGGTGAGTCATCCATATCACTGGAGAAGGATGCGTTCACTGCTTTTATTAGATGGAGAATTCCCTAAATGTCAATTAGATCAACTTGATGGATGGTGCTATTCAGTTCAACAATATCCTTACTGATTTTCTGCCTGCTTAATCAATCAGTTACCAAGAGAAGATGTTGAAGAGGCTAACCATAGGAGTGGATTTATCTATTTCTCTTTGCAGTTCTATTAGGGGTGTTTTGCCCCCACTTACATCAATGCTTCCCCCTGCTGAATATCTGGCATTTCAGGGCATCACTCAGTGATTTCTCTCTAACTCATGTTCACTTGTGCTCTGGTGCACACGTGTCTGAATTGTCATGGACATTCATGTTGTTCTGTTTTTCTCCATCCTTTACGAAAGCTGTCTGAATTGTATATAAGTTTGATTTCTACCATCATTCTGTCACTGCCCTTTTGTTGGTGTATTTAAACAATTTGCTTTTAAAAAGTGACTGTTAAGGGCTGGAAAGATGGCTCGGAGGTTAAGAACATTTGCTGCTATTGCAGAACACGGGGGTTTAGTTCCCAGTACCCACTCACAACCTCCTTTGACCAGGGATCCTGATGTCATCTTCTGTGCCTGAGCACATAAACCCACACAAAGGTCACACACATACACCTAAATAAATAAAAATTGAAAGTAATTGTTGATAGATTTATTTGTGTTGCTATCTGTCACACCTGTAAAATTTTTCTATTGTTCTCATTAATTCTTTCTTCCATTTTATTTCCGTTTTCTACTCAACTTTTCTATTCACCAATGACTTCAATTTCTCTCGTTTACTAATATATAATCATATCGTCTTGGTTACTTAACACAAGGTTTTACTATGTAGCTTACGCTGGTCTTGAACTCATGGACTCATGGTCCTCCTGTCTCAACTTCCAACAAGCTATAATTAATTGTTTGTAATATCATGTTTGCTATCCATCTCTATAATATCTTAGTGGCTACCTTAGTGTTTTAATGATACACATCTGTAACTGGTAAGTCTTCTGTAAGGATGATTCTATGAGACTCAAGGTAGAGTGATTTATTTACGGTCTAGTATCCTCCTCAGTAGCATTACCCTGATACTTTAAACACCCCACCCCAAGGCATTGCTGCTTGCTTCATCTCACCTAGGGGTGAGAGAGGCAAGCATCTTTTGCTCACTCTGTTCTCCCTGACTCTGACCCTGTGCTTGTTTACACACATTCCATGGCTCTCTCTGAGGAACCCTCTCCCAACATTCGGAATTGGCAAGAGATAGATTGCCATGATTCACTTTTATTTTTAACTTGACACAAACCAGAATCACATGGAAAGAGTGAACCTTGGTTGAAAACTTGCCTTTTGATTGGCTTCTGGCCATGTCAATTGAAAACTTGCCTTTTGATTGGCCTGTGAGGATTGTCTTGACTGATGATTGATGTGGGCGGTCCCGGCCTACTGGGGAAAGCACCATCCATAGGCAGGTGGGCCTGGGCTGCATAAGAAAGTAGCAGAACAAGGCTTTGGTTTCTACCTCAGCTCCTGCCCTGACTCGCTTCTGTGATAGACTCTGACCTGAATTTGCATAATTAAATAAACCCTTTCCTGCCCCAAGTTGCCTCTGGTAATTGGTAAGAGCAACAGAAAAGGATGGCACTTGGGGGACACTTCGTTCAGCTGGTGGGGGACTCACATGGTCTTTGCTTGATTGGGGGAGTCTGTCTCCCACTTTTCAGGACGAATTTCACCCCTGAGTACAGGACTTGTGTTTGGCAGAGGTGAAGCTCCCCAGCATTTGCCTGCTCCTCTCTCCTCCTCTCTTCCTTACCTAGTTGCTGATGAAAAGTCTACTGGATGTCTGCCTCTCTTCTCTGTGTGTGACGGCGCCTCTTCTATGTTTTTTCAAGTGTCTCCTTTGGTCTGTTTCTGGCAGTTTGGGTGTGATGTGCCCAGAGACAGGTGGCTTTTTGGTTTGGTTGTGTGATTTTTTTTTTTTTCATGGTTACTTTCTCCCAGTTTCTTATCATTAGTCGAGTGAGCCCCCAGCCACCATGACATCAAATGTTTGCTCCACTCCTTACTTTACACGGCTTCTGGCTTTTAACACCTTCTGGCACTGCCCTGTTCTTCCCAAGCACTCTGCTGTGCATTCCTCACTGTGTTGTAGTGTGCAGGGTCCCTCTTCACACCTCCTCTAACTCGAGGACCCAACACAGGGTGTTCTCCCTGTCTGCTGGAGTTCCTGGAGGTCCTTGTTCCCTATCCATCCCTCCTCTGACTCCTCCTTGGAGCTCTCTGCTTACATCACCTGTTTGACACGCAACCTGCCTGTCCACGAGTCTCCACACATTAACCATAGCTGTCTACCTCCCCGACTGATAACTCCGGGTCCATGCTGTGTCTCAGTGTTGCTCTGCATCTGTCCCCAGACCTCGGTTGCTTTTTGTTTTTGTTGTTGTTTTGTTTGTTTGTTGTGGTTTTGTTTGTCTTGAATTTTGGCCTGTCTCAGTTTGCTTGTGCTGCAGGAGATGAGGTCTGTGTTAGGACCAGCAAGCAAACACGCCTTTGGTGTGAGGAAGAGTGATGCAGGCTCTGTCTAATGCGACCATAAGTGAGGGGCTGGGATTGTTCAATCCCCCCAGTCTCCTATAGAATCCTTGTTCACAATATCAAGACTCCCCATGCTGTACCCATTGAGCTCAAAGCTCAGCATAAAACTTTTATGAATGCAGAGTCCTGTGAGACCCAAGGAGTCACTCGCCACACAGCTGGCCTAACAAACTGTTGGAATCTAGTCTTCATTGCAGAAAGGGATCACAGCTCATGCCAGTCTGGTCTGAGAAGATCCTCCCTTGGACTCACTTCATTAAACCAGAAGAAAACCTGACTGTAAATGTGTTCCATGCATCGTAAATGAATTGAGTTCCAGAGGTGTCTGCATAGTAAGTATTATGGGCTTTAAGTCAAGATATGAATAGCTTCGTTGGCATCCTGGAAGTGGGTATGGTATTGATAATCCAAATCCAGTGTGCTTTAACTGGTATTTCTAGCTGAGGTAGGATTGATTTTTCTGAACCCTTGAAGACACTGTCTTATGTACAGGCAGATTTTAATTTTGACACAGCTACCCAGAGCATCACACGCCTCTGTGTTTGCATCCTGGCCTTAGCGCTGGGTGTAGTCTCCAGCACCCCAGAGTCCTGGAGCATTTCCCAAAGCCGGGAGCTTGGCCGAGAGCCTCTTGACTTAAGCAAGCACAGCAGCCAGGTTCCTGAGGATTTTCTCAAAGCCCCATACCCTAGATTCATTTCTGTCACCGCGATAAAATACTCTGACAAAAAGCAACTTAGGCAAGAAAGGAGAAGTCAAGTCAGGGACCTGAAGAGGCAAATCACAGCCATCTCAAGAACACAGAGAAAACCGATGTCTGCCAGTTTTCCCTCGGCTCCATTTCTCTGTTCCTGTACAACTCAGGCCCCAAACCTAGGAAAAGCTGTGCCACCCATAGTGGACTGAGTCTTCCCATGTCGATTAATGTAATCAAGAAAATCCCCCAGATACCCACAGAGCAGCCTGGTCTAGACAAATCCCCACTGGATTCCTCCCTCACAATGCTAGGGTGTGTCAAGCTGACACCCCCAGATCAGTGTGTGTGTGTGCAAAGTTAAGCTTCCTGTCAGTTTGACTGGATTAAGAAACACCTATCAGTGAAGCACAGCCATGACTGGGCCTGTGAGGACATTTCCAGAAACCACCAGGCCTCTAACCAAAGAGATAAGCCCTAGGTAGGTGTCAGCAGGCTGGTGTTACTGGCGGGTGGTCAGGGTGGGAGGAGCCTGCCTGGAGGAAGAGTCACCAGGAGAGTGAGCGGTCTCCAACTCCGCCCTTTCCTCTTCCTGTACCTTCTCTGTGCTTCCTGTTAAAGAGCTGGCACACGATGCTCCTACCATCATGATGCTCTAGACAATGACATGGATCAAATGACTGTGGACTGAACCCTCTGAAAGGGTGAGCAAGGCACGCACCTCCTCCCTTTTAAGTATTTAGCGGTAGAAATGATGATAGTGACCCTGTGGTTCCAGCCTTTGAGCCATCAGCTAAGTCTACTCTAACCCACCTGTCACATACAATGCTTGGGTGTATGCCTGTTTCTCAGTATTGGGACTCCCCTCTGCATGGAACACGGCGGTGGCTAGGGAGCCTGTAGCAGAGTCCCTGTGAGGACTAGACTGTATTGTCTGGGACTTAGGAGAGAGGTGGCTCTGCCTAGGCTCAGCCCAAGGGCCCATAGACATCAGCTGTTAGGGTTTCGATGGAAGATTGCCCCAGAACCACAATGCGACACTGTGTTGGTGGAGCATTAAGTGCTTGTAGCTCTAAGGGTTCTAAGCCACTCAATCTACTGCACCATGCAGATCACACAGGCTCACAAGACTCACATCATGTCCATTCATTCTTGTATGTGTTCATACATGCTTACATTCATTCATATGCAAGCTCACACAGTCTTACAGATATCAGGCTCTGCGTGAAGCTCTCAGGATGCTGATCAGGAAAGCGAAGTCTCTGCTTCATTTAAAGGCATTACTCTCCTGATGGGGAGTGTTCTTCTGTGTATATGTTTCTCTTATTGGTTGATGAATAAAACACTGTTTGGCCAGTAGAGGCAGGAAGATAGGCGGGGCTAGGAGATGAGGAGAAGGCTGGGGAAGAGGCGCCAAACAGAGATGCTATGTAGCTGCTAAAAGGAGTAATAAATCCGGGCATTCTCCGGTAAGCAAAGACAATGTGGAAATACATAGATTTATAGAAATGGAATAATAATTAGACAGAGCTAGCCAATAAGAAGCCTGAGCCATCGGCCAAGAGTTTTGTTATTAATATAGTGTCTCTGTGTTCGTTTGGGGCTGAAGCGGCGGGACCTGGCAAGATAAGAAACCCCAGCCACCCTCCTTGTCAAGGTGCCTGTTTCTTGATGAGGATAATCTCAGCCCAGTGACTGGAGGGATCAGCACACAGCACTTCAGATACTCGTGTATCACCATCATTCCACTCAGACTGAGAGATGCTGGGGCACAGACAGGGCAGGCGACCTGCTCAGGAAAAAGCCACGTTCCACCACGCTCAGTGCATTCCTTGCCACAATGAACCTTCCATGAGACTCACAGATTGCTACCTGTCAAGGTCACAAACCCCTCCCTCCTTTTGGATGGGCCAGCCACCAGTTTCCAAGGCCCAAGCAGGCACCTAGCTTCAGCCTCTGGCTCCCAGTGAGCAGGCAGTGAACTCTTCAAGGCATCTTTTCAGATTTCATCTTTGACCTCTGAGCATCACGTTGACCCCTGGCCTGGATGTTCCATCCCACTCCATGCAGAACACTCACATGCAGTTCCCATGTAAATCACTCCGGTTTCCTGGGGACTTCCCGGCGTAGATCATCAACGGGGACTTGGCACCAGGAGGGTGAGCTCATGTTGGAGCCTTTTGCTGAGAATATTGAGATCAGACTGTGAGGTTCTTTGTCGAAAGAGGACAAATCAGGGCTCATTTACCCTCTAACACCAAGAGACTGTGTTGAGCCAGCATATTCATATGCAGATTCCTTCCTTCTCAGCGAGCTCCAGTTCAATAAAACAAACCCAGAAGCCAGAGAGGGAGAACACACATGCACACACCTGTGGGAGAGGCAGAAGACATCTGCCGCCACCCAGCTTACCCCAGTGCCAACCCAGCCCAGGCAGAGCACAGGGCTCTTCTGAAGCTCCTCAACCTCAACACCGGGCAAGAATGGCTGCACCCTTTAGCCCTTCCAAGAACCTGTCCATGTCCATGGCATTCAAGCCAGGCTGTGACCACCTTGCTTGAGATGCTCAGGAGTCCAGGACCAGCAGCTGCCTTCTAACGGGGTGAAGACATCCATGGACTGTGGATCCTCCTGGGTCTCCAATCCCGACAATTAGCAGTGACAGAGGAGAGGAGAGAAATGCCTTAGGCATCTCACGCAAATGAACAACCCCATTTCACGAGTATTTACTGCACTGCTTCTCTAGGCTAGCGCCAAACTCCGACCCTGTTCTGGGAGTGACAAGGACAGAAATCCCATGACATTTCCAACACACAATGGCTCCTTGACAGCCATGCCACCTGCTTATGGTAGCCCGAGCAGACTGACAGTGCCTCTTTTCCTGGTATCTAGCCCAGATGTTTCCCCCAATGGGCTAGGGCTGTATGTGTCTGGCCAGACTACTGGGATTTAGAGTGGTTGATTCACAATGTCCAAGGGCAGGACCTCTGGCCTCTGCTGACTCGGGTTCATTCAGTTAATCTCTACAGAAACAGTTACTGAGTGTCCAGACAGTCTTAACCTTTGACCCAGATATTGGGGTACCTATCATCCTGTACAGAAATGACCAGGCCTGGAAGGAAGGGCAAAGCCTGAATTCCTCCTTCCAATCATATTCAGGGAATTTGAACTCTACTGCAATACTTCACATTCTCCAAACACAAGCCACTATTTCTGTGTGGACCTGGCTACCAGGAACTTTTCCTTTCTGTCAGTCTCGCCTCGTGGCTGAAAACAAAAGCCACCGGCACCGTGGATGTTAGCCAGTCTGTGTTTTCCATTCTCCAGCCTCCCATGTGGCTCTGTAGCCCCCTCCCATGGCTTTTGCTCCCCTATTGATATTGGTTCTTGGGTTGTCCCTTGCCCCAGGACTTTCATAAGTGTATCCGGGGGCTCCGATGTGAATATCAAAGTCTGGATCACAGGCACGCTCAGCTTACAGCAGAGCTCAGGCAACACAGCTCTGCCATCCTGTGCCCTGGCATGACTGGAGACAACACACTCATGGTAGTTCTCTGTGGGTTGCTTACATTCATTCTCTGTCCTGGGGTGACCTGAGCCCCGTTCCTGACAGACCCTAAATCAGAAGTAGGAAGACCCACATGAGGAATGTCTGCTGCCTCCTGGGGAAGAAGCTGGAGGATTCAGGGCACAGACTGCAGTCTGCAAGAAGAGAAAGGGTCTTGGGGATCCAGGCGCATTTGTACAAGATCTGAGAAAGTCACAGACACGTGGTAGGCAGGACACGGGGCAGTGTGATAGGCTCGAGCTATGGCACACCCATGCAAGGGTGTCAATCAAGCAGTTTCCCAAGCTGACCCCACCCCAACGGAGGTACACCTGTGCACGCCTGAAAGCAAAGCAGGCGTGTGTTAGGAGCCAGCGTGTCAGGTCACCCAGCATGCAACAGCTTTCTTCCTTTTGGCATCTCACCACTCGCCCAAGACTGGCGGACGGGGATTCAAAGTCTCTCGCCCTGGCCAAGGATCACAGAGCCAGCAACCAACTGCGCATCCCTGCCTGGTTCCTGACCTTGGCATGGAGGTGCAGGAGCCCAGCGGGGTTCCTCCTCATGTCTGTGTGAAGCATGCACACTGATCTGATCAAAAGGCCTGCTCCTCAAAGGCCTGTGAAGTGGGATGAGACAAAGAAGGGCAGAAGTTGCTAAGAGCTTAGGACCATCAAAGCCCCTGAGATGCCTGGAGAGGGATGCAGGGGTGGAGGGCATCCCTGGGACAGGCATGTATATCCTGCCCAGGTCTCCAGGGGCTGCCCATGCCCTGACACCCTTGTGGCTCCTGTGCACAGATGGATAATGGCAGTGTGAAACCCCATTCCTCCCCTCCTGGTCTCATTGTGTTTCCCTAGGATCTGGAGGCACCCCAAAGGATGTGGAAGGAACTCAGATATGCTCATGACTGCTGGGAGCTCACAACAAACTAGCCACATAGCCTTTTCCAAAGAGTAGAAAAACATCTCAGACCCTTTTATCAAATCCTGGGCCTCCCTCAGCCTCTCTGGGCCTCCCTGGGCTTCCTTGAGCCTCCCTAGGCCCCCCAGACCTCTTGGATGCCCTGTCCACCCCTTGGACCTCCCTGGGGCTCCCTGGGCCTCCCTGGGCTACAGTAGATAACGCTTGATAGGATCAACCCAGCCCCTGCCTGCCTTTGTACTCACATTGATTGCTCATTGTCCACTCACTTGCAGACATCATCTTCCACTGCTTCCCGTGAATAAGAGCTCCAGCCTCCTGGCCTCTACCCGACAGGCCTCCGTTCCACACAGAGAACATGCATCTTTGGAAACACTTTTTGAGTAGGTAGGGTGTTTCATTGGGGCAGCTCCATGTCCACGGTAGAGCTGGGGGCAGGCTAAGCCTCATGGCTCCTTGAGCTTCCCCATGAAGTGTCCCTGCTAACCCTAAAGCACATCAACATTTGTCCCCAAAAAAAGAGCCCATGTAAATGTCAGTTCCAGTGCTGGCCAGGTCTTTCTCACAGAACCAGGTCACCGGCCTTGCCGCAGGCACAGCTACAAAGAGGTTTTTGCCGGGGAACTGTGTGCCTGGCCACACTCCCTGAGTGAGTCTAGTATGACAATGTCCCTTCCTGCCAATAGAGCTTGTTATGTCTTCCTAACTCCCTCGCCCATGCAAATCACCCACTTATAGACTCTCACAAAATTCAATTGCCAATTTGTCTTTTTATTTCCTACACTTAAAGCGATTTGCCTTCAAATAATCTTCGATGAATTGTTCATTTTACAACCACAGGAAGAGATTGGAACATGGAAGCATTGCCTTCATCATCACAGAGTTTGGGTTCCTCCTGCTTTCCCAGCCAGCCACCAGGAAGATTCCCTAGGGTGTTCTCAGCCAGACTCCTACAGTCTGCCAGTAGCTCATGAACTGGGTGGGGCAAGGTGGGCTTCCATAGTGCCCTGGGCAGCTGGACTGTCTCTAGGAAGTCATTACTTAGCATCGGACACTTCACTGGCCCTGGCATACAGCTTTGATGGAGATGGACTCTGCTGTTTAGTCCCCCATTATCCATGTGAATGACTTCCAGAGTAGAGCTGGCTCACACATGCCCAAGCCCTCCACACTGACCCTTCATCTGCATCCACAGATCCCATCACCCTTGATGTCACCCAAGGATCCAACTCAGGCCATCCTCTTTCACAGCTTTAACCACCAAGCCTGCCTGCATTCACACAGATCTTTGTCTTGCAGACCCCCAGAGAGTGCAAGACCCTGCTCTGTCACACGAGTCCCTCTGTTCTGGCTTTTACCCCTCTTCCTGCCACTTGGGGAAGCACATATGTAGGTTTAAAGGACAGGCCGGAAACTCACAGACATTCTCAGACTCCATGAACTTGGACATCTTTCTGAACAACAGATACCAACCTTGGTTTTGTTTGCCTTAAAAATCTGAGAAACTCGGCCTCAGAAAGTAGCGGGAGGTTAAGGTCTTGTGATGCAGTGGCCTGACTCCCAGGAGGAGACTCCGTCAGGGACACATGTGTGCAAGCAAAGGCTGGAAGCCCTACACACCTGCAGTTCTCTCCCGTGCCTTTATCGCCCAGCAGCTTGGGATCCTATCTGCTCCTCTGAAAACCATGCCTTTCCCTGTTTATGGGGACCCAGGAGGTGGAGGAAAAGGGGGTTCTAAGGTGGAAACACTGTGAGCCCCTCTGGCTGAGACATCGCCCCCATCTACCTGCTGACAGAGGTCTCTGAAGTGAAGACAGGAGAGCCCACACTGGGGAGTTTAATTGGCAATTAGAAACAGTGGCCTCCAGTGGGCCATCGTGACACCGTCTTCAGAAAGAGAAAATTGACTGCGACTCTGAAAGCAGGAAAGCTGAGGGAAAGAGACCAGCTCAAACCCGTGAGGCCAGTCCGGGGCCCGCACAGCACGGGAACACTGGGAAGCACAATGCATTATTTATTGCCATAAAGGCAGGACTGGAGTTTTATCATAGAACCCATGTCTGCATAAAAGAACCTGACAGGGCAGATCAATAAACAAGGGAATTGCTTGTCTGGAATGGGCCTTTTTATTGTTTTTGTTTTCTTTCTTTCTTTTTTTTTTTTTTTTATCAGACTGCTGCTCAAAGACAGAATGATGACCTCCCCATCAGGTAGTTAAGGGAAGATGGCCTGATGTGCTGAGTATGATGTACTGAGAAGGAAGGAAGGTGAGGACAGTTCATCAAATTAAAGAGTAAAAGGCGTGTGTGTGTGTGTGTGTGTGGTGTGTGTGCGTGTGTGTGCATGTGTGTGTGAATGTGTGTGCCCATATGTGTGTGTATGTGAATGTGTGTGTCGTGTGTGCACATATGAGTGCATGTGAATGTGTGTGTGCATGTGTGTGCGCACACATGCATGTGTGCATGTGTGTGTGTATACATGTGTGTGAGCTACCTCTCCCTAGTGTTGGTGAAAAGACAGAAGAGTACTGTTACTTGCTGCATGGTAGACACTGGTTACCACTCTTGCAGGGACCATGTCTGTCTGCAGATGTGCGGCAGGGTAGGGCCTTGTGTCCCGCCTTAGGTGTGCAAAAGCAGTGAACGGGGCCTGCATGTGTGGGAGCGGTGGGGTGGGTCAGCCTCTCAGTGCCACTGTCAAGTCTGATGACCTCAGTTGGATACTGTGAACACAAGACAGAAAAAGAAAGCTGATCCCCACAAGCTGACCTCTGACCTCCACATGTGCACAGTGACATTCCCCGCATGTGTGCACAAATAATGACTTAGTTGTAAATTTAAACACATACACTTCCATGAGAAACCTGTGTCTCTGGCCATTCCCGGGACAGCCACAACATGCCTTCTCTGGTGATGTCCAGAGATAAATGTGTGATGGTCACATGACAAGCAAAAGATCTGGTCATGAGCTCACCAGAGAAGACTGATCATGAACACCCATTTCTGTCATCTCAGGAGGGTAACAAGTACAAAGGGATCTCTGTAAGGAGTGAGGTTTTCCTCCCGCCGCTGGTCTGGTCCTGCCGCCGCCGCCGCCGCACCTGCCACAATTAACACACCGAGACTCTGTATTTGATATAATGCTGTTGGCCAGGTACTAGTTTCTTATTGGCTAGCTCTGTCTCAAGTATTAACCCATTTCTATTCATCTCCACGTGGCCTTATCTTACAGGAGAGAGAGCCCACCAGCCTTCTGCTCTCTCCGTCTTCCATCTTGACTCCTCCTTACTCCTTCCTCTTTCCTCCTTGTCTCCTAGTCTCTCCTATCTTCCTTTCCTATTGGCAAACAGTGCTTTATTCATTAACCAGCATGAGAAACATATTTACAGATTGACATCTCCCATCAGAACTCTTCTTCACCCCAAGACATCACAGCTCACGGCCTCTGCTAAGTCAGCCCAGCCCAGTCCTAAGGCTGCACCTGAGGTGGCTCTACAGGTAGTCAGGCTTATTTAGGATCATGTTTTCTGTACCATGAGCTAGGTCAATAGTAGCCTCCTCAGCCTCAAGGTCCCATCTTGGAGAATGCATAGAGCCACAAGAACTGTGTGAGCACCAACCAGATCAAGTTCACAAAACATTGAGTAACTGTCACATCAGCCATCACCTTAGAGCCTTATGTGGCCTCCGCATCACCAGGTCTGAGGTCCAATCCTCAGGTACACATTCACCAGCAACTTGAGAAGGAAGTAGACACAGGGCCGTACATGGTCTGAGGGTTCTGTTCTGCAGTCCTCATAACTAGCATGTTTATTTTCATGCATTGGTTATCACCTCTAAATTATTTCTGCTCTTGTCCACGAAGGAACCTGGAAATGAATAACATTTGTGTTGAATATAGTTTCATGGGTGGATGGGCTTGTGGAATGGGTAGATGACCCTCTTCTACTTCTTTCCTGCATTTCACAGCCATTCTCAGCCACCATGATGCCCTCACCACCACAGAGATCCAAGCACAGTGAGTATGCTCTGAGGACAGTGCCAGGTATTTTGACAGTTCGGCAGTATCTCTTGCCCAAGAGGAAGAAGCCTGATTCCCGGTGGTCTGTCACTAATGATCATCTAATACTGTTTGGTATCAGTTTTGTGTACACATCTCCTAATAGAGTAAATTGCATGTGGGTGTTTACATTTAAGATGAGTGTGTGTGTTGTAATTGATGGAACTCTAATCTCCATGTGGCTCCAGCAGGGAGACATGCAAATGCCTCTTTCCACCATCACCAAGCCTTCTCTAATTTTAGGGAAGCAGAATGCTTTACATGAGCCCCAGATAGAACAGGCTAGGGTAGATCCCAGCTGGAGCCAATATAGAGAGATGGTCCTGTGACGGAGGAGTACATATCTCATTCTCCTTCGACTCTGGTTAGTGTTTTGTTTTTTGTTTTTGTCAAATCAACACAGTGATTTGACATCTACGAAGAGGCAACCTCAACTGAGGAGCGGATGTGGTAATGTATTATTTGTGATCTAATGAAGCTTGACTGAAGATCAGAGTGCAAAGCTAGTCACAGCCACAGAGGACAGGCGGTGGCGGTACACACCTTTAATCCCAACAACAGCCACACTTAGTGCCACAGAGGCTGGACAGTGGTGGTGTATATCTTTAATCCCGGCACTAGAGAGGTATGTAAGGCAGGAGCTCAGGGGCTCATTCATGTATTCAATCTTGGGCATTCAGCCTCCAGCCATGCTGAGGACAGGATCATCCCAGCCTTGGTAGAGGTAAGAATCCTCTAGTGGTTGGCTGCTTGCTTTTCTGATCTTCAGCTTGAAACCCTAATTGAAAACTCTGGGGTTTTTATTATTCACACTACAGAATGGCCTCCCTCAGGGCTGCCTGTGTGCAAATCTGTGGGGGGTATTTTCTTGATTAACAATGGATGTGGGTGGGCCCAGCCCACTGTGAGTGCTGCCACTGATGGGTAGATGACCCTGAGTATAAGGTAGCTGAGTGAGCCATGGAACAAGCCAGGCTTGTCCTCCATGTCCTCTGCTTCAGTTCCTGCTTGGCTTCCCTGGATGATATAACCAAAAGGCCAAATAAACCCTTTCTTCCCTCGTTTGCTTTTGATCATGGTCTTTGTCATAGCCACAGAGAAGCAAACTGGGGTATGTCCCCTACTTCCAAGGTGCCCTGGCCACTGATTGAGAGAAATAAAAAGAGAAAGATGCATCTCATGCAAAAGGACTTAAGACAGCCATCATAGGGAAGGGAAGCATGGAGACTTTGACCGGATCATGCCTCTGAACCTGCATGAGACCAGCAGGACACATGCACACACCTGCTCTGCAGGAACAGTTAACACATCTCCAACGTAATCAGCCGGGTAGAGGCTGACCTCTGCACACAGTGCCTGGACTCGGGACTCTGAGTTCCTGACCAGGTTCCTACCCACTCTTATAAAGAATGGAGAATATAAGGGTTTTGAATGCAATGCTTGTTGTTGCAAATACAAAAGGAGATGGTGAGCTGAGCCATCCACACCAGTGCTACATCCCCAGCCATGGATACCACAAGGAAACATGCAACAACATCCGGACATACTGTGTTATCTGTTCACACTGGGGTGAGGCCCCAGATGATGCTGATCACATTACCTTACGAGTGCAGAGTGTGCTCAGGTGAGGGGTCTCTGCTCCAAATGCCCACAGCACCTGGTGAGGGCCTGCTCTGCAGAGTACAACTCTACAGACACATTATCAGGGCTTTCCAACAAGCCCCTCCATGGGAAGGCAGAGCTCTGGGGGGGGTCCCATAGTCTCTATCTGCGTGATCTCAGAAGCCCCTGGGCTGCACCTGGAAAACAGTGGACCCCATTTTACCCTCTGCACACCCCTTTACAATAAAGACAACTAATAGACCTGCCCCACAGTGCGGGAACCCTTGCTCTAAGCCCCCTTTGTCCAGGATCCCATGGTTGGGCCCACTAACTGGGGTCTAAACTCTAACCCAGTAGCAGAGCTGTCTTTAGTTGACACACATTTCCTACTCTGTGCTGACCCGTATGAAAATAGTCTCTCTACAGGTGGAACACTAAGGGCATATCACACCCCTCCCTCAGATGTGGTCAACCACATGGAAGTTGAAGAATCAGCCTAAAGAGGGAAGAGAGTAGTTAGGGTGCTCAGTGACCCCTTACCTACTCTCCTGAAAGTAACCCAATAAACCCATCAATTAATGAAGCTAGACTTGGGTGGAGTCTATATATGCTGTAGGTGCTCTAGTTGAGGTGAATGGCCACTTACGCACATCTACCCAGAAAATGTCACACAGATGGGTATCAGGTCTCAGGTGAAGGATAGTGGCTGACTTCCTAAACATGTATCCCACAGAGGTCCCTGGTGCTGAGACACTGGACTTGGGCCCAGCCAAAGTTCAGCCTGGCCAAGACAGAAAATCTCAGGTGTCCTTGTCCTGCCTAGAATAAGTCATACTATATGGTTTAAACTTTCTGTAAAACACGTCAAGTTTTTAACATATCTGCAGTGAACTTTAATGAGATTCCATAAAAAGTGAGCAGACCTCTCAGAACTAGCTGGGAGAGCCAGTGAATGACCTTGGCAGTTTCAATTAAATCCAAAGTAGAACTGCAAGAATTTGCAGTTTTCTGTGTCCAAATAACTCAGGATGGGGAGGGATTGAAGGGATGAGCCATGGGGAGGGATGTGGAGGGATGAGCCATGGGGAGGGATTGAAGGGATGAAACATGGGGAGGATGTGGAGGGATGAGCCATCTTCCTGTGAGTCCATTCAGCTCTTGTCTTTCTCAGTATGGTGTCCTGATCCCTAGAGCCTCCACGATGGTACGTTTATGTAAGAGACTCTCTGGGATCTGTGGGAACAAGAATGCCTTCTCATCTCTCCTATGTCCTTGGACCACCAAGCTCTTAACACACATGAATTTCTAAGTCGTTAAAGTCATCAGGACAGACCTAGGCTCCTTCCAACCCAGGCTCTGGAGTAGATACATAACAGAGCTCAGACCCCGACATGCGGGAATTCCATAGCGCCCACGCTCATCTGGCTTTGACGGGCACTGGAGATGGATCACAGTGAAGACCTCTACCTTGGTTGAAAGAATTCTTAGAACACTTCTGGAACTTCAGTGAAGTTCTAGAGTGGCTGACATAAGAGTTCACGGGCAAAGGTAGGCTTATTGAAGATAGGCAAAAGCAAACATGGCCGCTGGTGAAACAGGAGTTTGAGGTTGCTATGGTGACGAGAGGGGTGGCCCTTGTGGCCACTGTGGTGGGCAGCTGCTGTGGACACAGTCCAGGGTTTCTGTTTGCTCGGCTTTTATTTTGTTTTGTTTTCCTTGCATAAGCTTCTGCCAAGTCACTTTGGTATCGGGGGAGCTGGTTGCTTTGTGTGGTGAAGGGAAAAGGAGTAGTTTAAGAAGATAATAAAACTGATTGCGTCTGCTTAGTCACCTTAAGAAAGTGGGTGCATTGATCCCAGCTGTGGACTTTTGAGGGGAGGGAAAATGGTCCTTTTGTCTGTGCTAGGGGGACCTGTACCTACTCTCGGAGGAGGCAGCTGAGCCCCAGATTTCTGTGCCTCCCCAAGGGACCCACAGGTCACCTTGGATTCAGGAAACAGGTGACACCATGGAAGAGGGAGTCTGACATCAGCAGAAGCCCACTTTCCTGGGGGTCAAGGGTTGTAAGAGAGAAGCCACTGGGACGGTGGTGGTTAAGTCAGAACCACATGCAGTGGCCGGAGGCTCCACACACTCACACCCCAGCCTGAGAAGGTTCTCATGCATAGGGGCAGTGAGAGAAGGAGACAAGAGGGACAGAATCTGGTAGAGCAGAGCCCATCACAAAACAGTGCTGGCCAGCCTGGCAGGGAAGTTCTTACCAAAGCCAGCCTGCCTGTCAACTGTGCCACACAGAGCCCAAGGCTTTCGGTATTAAAGGACAAGATGGCCACAAGTAGTAATCAGATATAGGTCTCATCTCCAGACGCCATCATCTTCTAGAGATGCCTGACTCATTTCACGTGGCATGTCCCTACTGCCAGGTTCCTCCAGGAGACGCTCACCTTGTCCCCTACACACACTAGGCCAGTCCAAGCAAAGCTTTCTTCTTGAGCCACAGTGGTCTTTGCCCTGGTCAAATAATAAACACCTGCTTGTTGCCCTCAAAGAAGAAGAGTTGGGCAGGTGAGCCTTTGTTGAACCCACCGACACAAGCCATGCCATGGCAGCTTGCTGTGTGAGGTGGCCCAGACCCAAGGTATCATTCTTACCATCTGGAACTTCAAAGGGAGAAGCCAGAGCCTGGGTGTCCTGAAGCCCCCCAAAGCGTTATGTTCTGACTTTTGTACACATCATCCCTAAAGCCCAGCAGTACATATGCACAGCCTCCAGACACACATGCACAGCCTACACACACACACACACACACACACACACAGAGAGAGAGAGAGAGAGAGCCACATGTCAGCTCCTTGCCTCCATCTGAATGAGGAGACTGGGTTTGTCAGCAGCCACCACAGTCCTGCAGATTCCCAGCATGATTTATGGCATGTGTTAGCGCAATATCTGTGTGCATCGCCAGAGGAAACTTAATTGATGAGAGGATTGTCAGAAATGATTCTGGGTGTGGGGTGGGGTGTGTTGAACAGCAGATCGAAAGGGAAGGCAGCCTTTCTTTGAAATAAAGTGTTCTTGCATTACGATTAGAATATCTCCTAAAGAAACAATCCCTCTAATTTTTCCGTCTGAGACTGTAGATTTATTTCTCCATTCGGTGATGAGGCTGTTCTCAGCAAGTAAGATGCAGAAAGAATTGCATGTGCCTAACACGCAGAGACAAGGTCCCCAGTGAGAGACCTCAAGGGCATCAGGTCACAAGTCACAGTGAGTTCCATGTTGGGGAAGGCAGCCCACAGGCTTGGGCCTCATCCATGCAGTGAGGGCTGCCTGGAGGAAGGGACTTGGGACTGGGGTTCAAGGTGGGAAGGGTGAGGTAGGCTATGGTGGAGGCACACAGGCTGTTGGCATTTAGAAACAAATGCATCTGTCTAGATACCTGTCCATGACGACATGTAGTCATTTTGCACCATTGGTCTGGACTCCAAAACTTGCCAGACAAATGTCCTTGCTATGGATAAGCCTGACTACAGGAGGCCACTGCTTTAGGGAACAGGCATGGGACCAGGTCTCTATGTCAGAGAACAGTGTCTTGGTGCAGGGACTCTCAGTCTAGAGCTCAGACACACCCAGGAGGTTTCCAATTTTCCCCAGGCTCTATATTGCCCAAGTCTATTCCCAGGGCCATATCGGCTCATTCCTGAGGCTTTTGGCAGGTGAGGCCCTGCTGATAGCAGAAGGTGGCTATCCAAGAAACTGTCCTACGTAGCAAGGGAGACAGAGACCTTGGCACACTGCCCCGCACCTGCTTTGAACACAGAATGAGGCACTGCCTCCAGCAACGGATGGTGTCCTGACACTGGAATGATGGAGGGTGGCAGGTACCTATGGAGATCTGTCCTGTCTCCCTCCACCTGTCCTTCCACGAAGCTCAAGTCAGAGTGACTGGAAATTGAGGGGTGCTGAGTTCTCACTCAATTCTGAGACCCCATCTGGGATTTGGTTCCCCCAGGACTTAGTAGGGCTGGCTTTATGGAGGACCAGGGCTGGGTGTGAGAGAGGTAGGAAGAGACTGGAGGTGCAGAACATTCCTTTCTCGCCCAGTGTTGAACACTGGAAACAAATGCCTCGGAACTGGGCAGAGGGCTCATTTCCTATGCACATAGTAATGGTGTGCTTGGAGAGTGTGGCTAACCCATGAATATTAAAAATAAAATACGCGTGATCAATGAGGGCTTTGTTTGCGATAGAACCATCCTGGGTTCAAACGGACAAGCCCCCACAGCTTAATCACTGTCGCCCAAGTGTGGTTTGCAGAAGAATCCAGGTGTTCCGACACGTATTGATCTAACATCGCCGTCCCAGGCAGTCAGGGATAAGGAACCGGCCATCGCCCTTCTGCTCCGTATCGGGAATACGTCAAGGCCATCTACATTAAAACCACCTCGTATCGATAAGCCTGCACGCTAAAAAACACCCGCCATGGCGTGATTGATCGCTGCGTATTAACCGAGGTTATTAGAGCAGGGAAATATGACGCTTCCATCGGGGCCTCGCAGCGCACAATTTAACAATCCATCTTCATTTCCCTTGTGTTTTTCTTCTTCTCCTAGGCCCATTTTGTTGGGGTTTTTCCCTCAATTAATTACATTTAATTAGATGCTGAACACAATGACTTTATGTTGTACCCAAGGAGACATAGGAGGGTAGCATTACATTCTGGGTGGTGTTACAGTTAGTCCTTTGTGCTCCAAGGATCCTTAGCAAGGGGCTCATCAGGTGCCTCACCCATGGATGCCAGAAGTTGACAGATGCCCGTGCACTAGCAGTTTCTAAGAGTCAGCCTTGTTGGGATGTTGCACTGGCCAACACAAGGTGGAGGACGGCTAGCCCTATTTGATTTTTAGCAAAGAAAGGCTATGTCGTGGGTTGCAAGATCATAACATTCCTCTGAGGTTGTGGGATGGAGTTTTCCAGGGTCCTAAGGGAAGCATGGGGGTGGGGGCAGAACAAACATTGAAACCCCTGTGTCTACAGGGAACATCTAAATCCCCCAGTGTTTGCATTTGGACTCTGTGTTCCACTTAGGTCTCCTTTGGGGTTGGCTTCCTCTTGCCTCCTAGGATGCAAAGCCAAAGAGTCCCAGCCTGGGGCCGCTCCTTCACTCTGCTCTTTTGTGTGCCTGACACTTGCACAAAGCTGTAGGGGAAGGGTGCAGAGGAGCCAGAGGACCCCTCCCTCAGTAAAGCAGTGGCTTGGGGCATCTCATCATGAAGCATCTCCAAGCTCATTTCCCTCAGCTGCAATGTGGAGCAAGCACAGTTTTTGTCTGTCACTGTGTGCAGACCCAATGACATCATCCTGAATAACATGCTGACTCTAAGCTGGGGAAGGGGCAGGGGCCAGCTCTGTTTCCCTGAGGCGGGGCTGCTTTGCCACCTCAACAGAGGCTTTGTGTCTTTGTGTTGGACTTAGTCAGGTCCACTTATGCCACCTGGGCATCCCATGGGTATTACCTCCATTGACAACAGGCACAGCTCACAACGGCTATGTAGAAAGACCAGATTCTACATACACACACATGCACACACGCATAGGTGCACACACATGCAAACACACACGCATGTACACATGTGCACACACAGGCACACACAAATGCACACGTGAACACACGCACGCACACACATGCACACACACGCACAAGAGAACACATACACACACACAGACATGCGCGCGCGCGCACACACACACATCTTGGGCACACTACAACAGAAGTACACAGCCTCCTGTCAGCTTCTATTGAGCCTACAGTGACTCTGGGTCAAGAAAACTCTTCTCTCATTGGTAGTCAGTGAACCTGAGTTCCCTGTGAACGTGGCCCAGCCTGGGTGAATGAGAGTCCCTCTCAGCCCAGCCCCTGAAGACTGGACCATGGACAAGCTTCTTCTAGGCACTTTAGCATGAAGTTGTTGGTTTAATTTATCTGCAAAAGGAAGGAAAAGGCAGGGGTGTGTTACAGAGAAAATGGGACACACCAAGAAGAGCAATTGTCATTCCGCAGTGGCTAGGCAGTACACAGAAGCTTCTAGAACATTTTGACAAGTGGCTCCTCTTCAAGGGTCACCTAAGGGAACAGTGCATGCTGGAATCAGTCTGCAAATGGGCACCACTGCTTTTGTTAAAGCCACATTTTTAAAAAGTGGTCCTATTCCTGGTTTTCCAGTATGCCCAGCTGGGTAGTGGGTCCAGGCTCCCAATGACCTCTGTCCAGAGAATTTTCACCAGGTGACTTGCCTCAAACCCTGCCATTTCTGAGGCTCTTCGCTATCCCCACGAGGCTCCCATCAGCCCCGCTTGAGTGTTGTTTATCTCGCACTCTTCCTGCCTGACAGAGAGTGTTGATTATTCTCTGGCAGGTAAAGATGACCTGTGTTATTCCCGGAGTTCACACATGGATACCTGACTATGTATGGGGTGCCTGCTCCTGGTTCATGTCTACCTGCACTCCTGTGTGGTACAGCGTGGTGCTGATATTTCTCTCCTATGATTGTGTAGAGGACTAAAGAGGAGGAGGCCCCAGGTAGGGGTCCATCCTGCACTCCTGTAGATGTGCCAGTCAATGATCATGCTCCCAGAACAGAGCCACAGTCTGCATGCCTCCCTTTAGGAGAAGCCTCCCTTGACAGATACCAACAACCAGAGAGCTTAAAAAAGAGACAAAGCAAAGGCCAAGTCTCAACGGCCTCAGAGACATCTGTTGTGGTCATCTACCAGGCTTAGGGTAGCCACTAACCCAAAGATGAGAAGAGACACCTACAGCAGGTCTAGAATTTGAAGCTTGGATCCAAGAAAGAGCTGAATGCATTCTTATGTGGTCAAGGTACTGTTCATGCACCTTGCCTGCCTCCTGACCCATGGTGGGAAATGCCACTAATCATTTGAAACCTCATGGGAAGGCTTGTTACTCTGCATCACTGTGGCATTGCTGACTCAGTTTAGCTGTCAGTAAGTACTGAATGCATCTAATGATGACCTTATCGTACTAAGTATCTTCTGATCTGGAGACTCAACGGGGCCCCATGCAAGTGACATCAGCACTCAGGGTCCAAGAGCCCGACCTCAGGCTGATCACAACATAAAGTGGCTGGAGTGTTTTTGTTCGAGAGACCCACAGAGGCGCTTTATCTCACAGCTTTGCTGGGCTGTTTAAAGGCCATTGTTTCTATTTACCACAAATCTGAAGCTATGTTGCCCATGTTACAACCTAGCACATTCCACAGAGAGGAATGCTCAATTTACAAAGGCCATTTGTTGGCAGACACAGGCTTCAAGTTGACCACCATGGGAACCCTCCGTCTTCAACCACCTGTGTCCTTTCTACACTTTACACCTAGTCAACTTCTTCCTTATAATAAAATAATTAAAGTGTTTTTTTTCTGTCCCAGTTGTATTCTTTCCAAAGTGGTATCTTCATTAAAAATCATCAATATTTTTCTGTTCTCTAACCCACTATTTTCAACTTCTGTATTTACTCTCTCTTCTTGTCTCCTGTCAATACTTCTCATTTAATCCTGCTTTTGTTCTTTTGTTATGATGGCTTATATACTTTTTTTTGGTCCTAAAACAGGCTTTGAACTTAAGAACCTTAGGACTGTTTTCTGCGGGTGGAATGAGCCTGTCAGCTCACACGCTTGTGGGTGGATGTGTGCTTTCCTGTGTTTTAATTTCTCAGTATGATTGTTTATGAACGGGGTCTTTTGTTTCTTCAGGGTTGGTCTAGTCTAAGCACACGTTCTTCATAGGAAACGATAATTCTCAAATAGCATAATCATCACCATAGCAACCTCAGGCGACATCACAGGCAGGATTAAGGCTTCAAGAGCCAGGATCTGCATCCTTCTCTTCCTCTTTACACACCAGGTACCTCTGCTGACTGCACTTCACAGCCCCCAGTGTCAAGAGGCACACAAGGGCGGCTGAGTGGCTGCCAAGCTGAGCACAAGAAGCTGGAAGTATGCTGGCAAAGACTGAGCCCGTGGGATGCCTCAGCATAGTCATGAACACACACACACACACACACACACACGCATGCATACACAGAGAGTGAGCACGTAACACACACAGGAAGTAAGCACATAACACATACACACACATATATATAAATATACATACATAATACATACATACACAGGGAGTGAGCATGTAAAACACATATGCATACTCAGGGAGTATGCACTTAACACACACACACACAGGAAGTGAGCACGTAACACACACATACACACTTACCTCTTACTGAGCCAACACATCTCAAGCCATAAGCAACACTCCATCTCCCTCTGGGTCAATCTGTCTAGCAAATGTGTTTATGAAATCATGTAAGGATGGGTGGGTTTCCAAAGAGAGACAGAACTTCAATCAACACAGTTCTGAGATGTAGATTTTCCTTTAGGAGTCTAAATACTAAGGGCTGAGAGACAGCCACATAAGTCTAAGGACCTGAATTCTGATCTTCAACATTCTTGTTCAAAAGGCAAAAGGCAAGGCATAGCTACACATACCTGTACTCTCAGTTCTGGGGAGGTAGAGTCAGGAGGACCCTTGCAGTACACTGGCCAGCTGGTCTAGTTGGTGAGCTTCAGGTTCAGTGAGAGATCCCACCCCCAAAAGTAAGTGTAATTCAGAAGACACATGGCATGATCTCTAGCCTGCACACAGACGTATACACACATTTACCTGTACCGCTGCACACACACGTGTGGTAACCAGGTCTTTCCTTCTGTTCCTTCCCCTGCAGTCTTTGACCTCTTAACACTCTACAATACTAGCTACAGTGAAGAAGACGCTGCTCAGTGCTTTATTTTACTCCAAATAAATGACTTTGATGTATCCCTAAGTCAGTGACGGGGGCACAGGCAGAGTTTGTTATCAACACTCTGAGTCACAGAAGATTGTTGGGTCCCCAGACGCTCTGGATACTCTGAGAGTCACATTCTGGCCCTTACAGGTATCCACTGTGGGTTTGCTGAAGCAAGCTGTCTGCCTGGTCTACAGATGGCAAAACCGAAGTGGCCTCCAGACAGCAAAATCTGAAAGAGCTGAGACTGGCCTAGATACTCCGACCAACGCCCGGTCTCTGACAGCCATGCCACCCACCAAAGGATGGCACAGCTCCATGGGAACAGAATATGGCAATCCCGGACGCCTCCGAAGGCTACAGAAGGAAAGAAAGGAGCTCCTCCACCTGGGCCCTTTCTGCATCCAAAGTCCCCCCCTGTGTAGGGCTTGTTCTTGGTGTAAGAGACATTGATCCTTCCTGGGAACACTGTAACAAAAGCAAGCAGATACAGTCCAGCTTTGCAGGAGACAGGCATCAGTCTACACAAAAGGCAAGGATGGCTGGCACATCAGTTTGGCACAAAACAGTGGCTTTTATATTCCTGGATGCATTGCCCTGCCCTCTGAGGTCCCCTCAGATGAGTTCTCAAGGAGATAGAATCCTTCGCTTTCATCCGGTGTAGTCTTTACCCCAAATTCTCTTTCCTCACAGCTGCAGACACCCACCTTCTTGATGTGTGGGCTGGATCATGTAGGAGACTTAGTAACTTTTCAAATCTAAGGCAAAGTAAAAGGTGCCCAAGCAAGTAAATGTCAGCTGCCAGCTATGGAAGACATGGTCTTGTACCTCCTGCTTGTATGTGATTCACCAATGAGCTATGAACGTACCTTATGCTGAAAATGGGCCACAACAGTTTATTACTTATGTTGGGACCAAGTGGCACTGGGCGGGCAGGCTTCCCTGCTGCTGGCTGCTCAGCGATTGCTAGCTACTGATTTTCTCTGCTCTTTACAAAATTTAAAGACTGTAATCAGGTCTGGCTCAACAGGGGAATCCCCACAGACTTTAAAACATGCAAAATAAAAATAAATTAATTACTCCATCAGCATCTTATGGTGCATTTATAATTTTTATTCAAACATTTAATCTCATAAAACAAGTTTTCCATGCAGAGAACACTTGGTTTCATCAGAAGAAATTGCTGCCTTTATGTGAAAGAAAACACAAGCCAGGGATTCCCCCGGAGTAAAATGAAAAGGAAGAGCTCCCAGCCAGCTGACTCTGACAATGAATCCCACGAAGGCTCTCCATGCAATGACAGAATTCAGTTCCAAAAATGATTGGTGGGGCTGGGGCAGGGGCTAGCACAAACCATATTCCCGGAAGTGAGTCTCAATAAAGCGCCCCCTAAAAGAATAGAGGCTGGAAAGGGAGAGGACCAGGAGGCCCCGGGGCCCAGGCTAGTTCTGAGCAGGACTCTGCTCTCTGTCACACTACTCCTTGAGGTCCTATGCTTTCTGTGTGTATATGTGCATGTGTACATATGCTCATGCATGCTACGTGTAGGTGCATGTAGAGGTTGAATGTCAACCCTTTCATTTCCCCAGATGCTGTTCACCTTAGTTTATTTTTGTTTAGACAAAGTTTCACTGATATGGAGCTTGCCATGTAGGCCTAAGCCAGCCATCCAGGGAGCCTCAAGCAGCCTCTTATCTCTGCCTTTCTAGTGCTTAGTGACAGGCACACGTCACTAAGGGTGGCCATGTCACTGTGATTTTCTTAACTTCCTCTTCCTTTTAATTCCTTGATGACCTCACATTTGAATAGAATGTGCTTCAGCCACTTTTACCTTTCATGACCCTCTACTGACCACCATCTTTCTCCCACGGGAACCCCTCTCCCCCCCAGGAAGCCCTACCCCTCTCCTGTGGTTTTGTGAGTATGTGAACCACTGAGTCTGATTCCAGTGCCCACACAAGCACAGCCCAGGGGTTATTGACTGCAGCACGGCACACCCAACTTTCTCACACGATGTCTGGGGAACCCGACCAAGCCCCCCCCCCACACTGCCTCTGCTCTTAGTGTGATTCACTACTGCCTCATTCTCTGCTGAGCCAGTGCTGGGGGAGGTGGGCTGCCCATGTAGATCAGTTGTTCTGACCCTGAGTGAAGGAAATAGGGCGGTTAACATGGCGGGCGGTGGGCAGAATTAATCATGTGTGCCCGTTTCTACTCATGCTTTTCCCCCAGAGGCAGCATGGGAGAGCATTGATTAGCACAAAGGACTGTCTCTCAACTACAAACACTCAATTATTCTGATGTTTACTCCTGTGAAAACAGCAGAAGAATGTGTGCATCCAACAGGCACCTTCTGCAAGGACCAGGGGCAAGGTTTCTGTGCGTCCAAGCATCCATGGACTGTGGTCATTGCAGCCTACACTTCCAGTGCTAGATCCCTCTTGTGTCTTCTGCCTCCATGCTGTGGTCTCCTGTCCAGTCAGTCACCATGCTAGTATTGTTGATGGAGACAGTGCCTGAAATACGCTGGTCTTGAACTCAGAGTCTCCCTGTTTCAACCTCCTGAGAACTGGGGTTATAACTGTATATTACCTGCCTAGCTTTGTGTAGTCATCGTCTTAAGTCCAGCTTTGTTGTATCTCTTTGTGTCTGAGTTGCGCAGTCCCTCAGGTCAGAATAAAGGGAGTTAGTACTAGGATCCCAGGCCTTCAGATTCAGAGTCCTCTCTCCTGGACAAGTGCACACATGGCTGATCAAAAGACTCCCTACCTCCCACATATTTCCTCTAGTGTCCCTGCCCTCAACCAAGGGACATGCCTTGGCCAGTGAATAGACATGAGCAGGGACCTGGAAAGATGCCCTCTCTTTTCCCTTTAGTCTCTGACCTTTGCATCATTAAAGGACCGACTCAGGGACTCCTGGCAGAAAACAAGTGAGGAGATCCTTGGAGAGCAGAGCCTGCTCACAAACAGGATGCAGGAGCCAGGGACACCTGCGGCCATGAACACCAGTGAGCACATCCACAGAGCCTCTGGCGTGAGAAGGCAGGAGCTCTCATCCTAAGAGGGAAGCAAAAGCCTCACTCACTCCCTCTCCTTTCCAGACTGCAGGCTTCACTGGAAGCCATGGTGTGGACAGTCATTCACTCAGAGCTCAGCTCTGTCTTGCTGCTCTGGTCAGGTTGTCAGCCAACCTGAGACTTTATGTCCGCTTCCAGGCACTGCCTCCCAGGAACCACACACAGGGTAGAAGCTCACAGACTTCTGACCACAGTGCCTGCAGATCCCAGCATGGTAATAAATAGGGTAAATCAATATCTGCTGGAGGAGAAATTAAAAATGTACAGCTAGGGAGCTTCCCCAGCGATGGCGCCCCTGTGGAAGCTGGCAGCCCCAATGCACAACAACAAAAACCACTGTGGGTGGCGTCTGGGACCCACTTCTGCTTCTCCAGGCATAGTCCACGCATGATTTCAGCCAGTTCCTTTCTAACCCCCATAATGGACACCATCTACTCAGGGTGGTCGGCCCTGTTCCCAACATAGTGCCCAGCACAGCCTCCTCTGAGAGGCTACCCCCATCTCCCTAACTACACCTTCAGTTGCATGGGGTCCTGTCATCCCTGACACCTGTCACAGCCATTGTAACTGCCAGGATAATGCACAGGCGGAAGCTTGGAGAGGGAATTTCCCAAGTCACCTCCTAGCTGGGCTAGCTCAGCCCCCCCCCACATTGGAGTGCCTCCATGGTGCCTCACTGTCATTCTCAAAGCCAAGGCAGGCAGATCCTGGCAGCAGGCTAGCCCACCCAGACCTCCAACCTCCTCCAGAGACACAGCCCTTCGGGATTGAGGAACAAAGGCACTGGCCGTGGGACGTACTAGAAGTCGAGGGCAATTACGGAGGCGGTTCCCTTCCACCTAGTTAAGGAAGCATCATACTTCTGTCATCTTTTGTGACAGGAGGTGAGTGAGACTGAGCCCGGGAGTGATACTGGGTTGGAGCAGCTGCCTTGTATAGATCAGGAATGGGAACGGGTGGCTTTCTCCTTTAAAAACCAGAGGGCTCTACCCTTGACCCAGGCCAGGATCTAAAGCCACCTTAGTTATGGGAGTATCCTGAAACACTTGATCCAGGAACCAGGGACTTCAAAAATGAGCCAACATCCCCAGAAGGCTCAAGATTCAGGCTATGCTGCTGAACTACATTAACCACGAGTGTGTAACTGTTGAACCACACACCACCATTACAGAAGAACTTCAGGTGACTGACCAGGCAAGTTGTCCCTGTCATTTCTAGAGTTTATATATCATCCTTTATTATCCTTTTGTGGTCTTTGAAGGAGTTGAAGACAGATAGTTATGGTTATAGTTTTCCTTAGTTAGGATTAAAGATAAGTTACATATAACTTATCTTTACACAAAGATAGGATAGATGATTGAATTTTTCTTTAAATCTTGGTAAATGTTAGTGGACTAAATATTGTTAACTATAGTTCTTATTTGATAATTGTTTTGTTATATATTTCGGTAAGTTAAGGTTAAAATCCTTTTTATTTTAGACAGAAAAGAGGAGATGATGGGAGATGTCGTTCTGTAAATATGTTTCTCTTATTGGTTAATGACTAAAGCCCTGTTGGCCAATAGGAAAGGAAGGTAGATGGGAGGAGGTTTCAGGGAGAGGGAGGAGAGGATTCAACATGCATGACCAAGAGAACAGAGGTCCCAAACCTCTTTCCAGTAAGATAAGACCACGTGAAAATACTTAGATTAATAAAAAATGGGCTAATATTTAAGACACAGCTAGCCAATAAGAAACTAGTAACTGGCCAACAGCTTTATATCTAATACAGCATCTCTGTGTGTTATTTGGGGCTGGCGTGGCTGTGGGAAACCCTGCTCACAACAGTGGTGTAGTACCCACAGGCACTATGAGCTCAGTCAGGGAGGGCACTTTGTGACATCCTTCAGAAACATGGGTCCTTTTGGGTGAGCATGCTCAAAACTGAACCAAACCTCAGGCCTGCCTTCTAGCCCAAGACAGGATGCTGGCTCGCCAGGCTGCAGCTGGCTCTCACACAATATACATGCCTCCTTATTTCTTTCCACATGTGTTGTGCTCCCAAGTTTGCACTGTGGCAACTGGACTATTGGGCAACGAACTGCCCTAGCCTCAATGGCTTGACAGCACACTGTCCAAACTGGACAAGCAGATTACAAAGGAAAGTGACTGCTGAACTTGCCAAGGGACAGGACGGTCCTTCAAGGTTCCTGCTTCATCAAAGAGCCTGCCATACACTGTGGGCCTATAGGCTGAATAGGGATGCCCCAACATTACAGAGGAAATTTGGGTGACTGTCCAGGCAGCAAGATGTCTCTATCAAATCTAGAGTTTATATATTATCTTTCTGAGGTCTTTGATGGAGTTGAAGATAGATAGTTGTGGCTATGGTTTTCCTTAGTTATGATAAGAGGCAAGTTACATATAAAATTTTAGACTCACAAAGATAGGATAAATGATAAAATATTTTTTTTTCTATCTTGCCAAAGGTAAATGGAGTAAATATTGCTAACTACAGTTCTTGATTGGTAACTGTTTTGTTATACATAATTTTGCTATGTTAAAGTTAAAACATTCCTTTTTATTTAGGCAGAAAAGAGATGATGGGGGATGTCCTTCTGTATGCTGTGAACATATGTTTCTTGTATTGGTTGTTTCAGCCAATGGACAGGCAGGATGTAGCCAGGCAGAAAGTAGAGGCGGAGCTTCCAGATAAGAGAATGCTGGGAAGAAGAAGACAGAGTGAGTTTCGAGGAGATACAAGTATTTGCCAAGAAAGCAAGAGGCTTGGGAATAACCAGCAAACCAAGATTATGTGGAGATGCTCAGAACAATAGAAATGGGTTAATAATTAAGAGAGCTAGCCAATAAGATGCCGGAACCACTGACCAAACAGTTTATAATTCAAATAAGCCTCTGTGTGTTTATTTGGTATTAAACAGCTGCAGGACTGGGTGGGGAAGAGACTTCTGTCCACAATATTTCCTCTAGCCTGAAGATTTTTCTTGCCGCATTCCTTGGGCAGCTTCTCCTAGTAAAACATCTGGGGCTCACTGATACCCCAGGTCATTTCCCAACTGGGCCTCTGTGGGGGCATGGTCATGGTTTATTTAATGTCTATTTACTCAGCTTGACTCTTAAGTAAAGAGTGTGTGTCTCGTGAGCCTATAATTGTGTCTGGGAATGACTACGTCTAAACACCTTATCTGCATCAGCTTCTAAGTCAATACACTGCCTGTGCTAGAGTACATGGGAAGGTTCTGTTTTCATAACATAAATTAATGCTAATTTGTGCAAAGAAAATATGTATAACCCTGAAAAGATGCTGATAAAGGCCACGTCCCCATTCGAAGGTCTGAGTGGTGAAACAGCAAACCATGATTTTATGTTTCTTAGGGGATAAAAATATTAACCTTTCAGTAATTCAACAGGCCCCACCTGCCAGGATCTGTGAGAAAAGACGTTCCCATGAGGCCAATGGAGCTTGAGCCTCCTGGGAAATTACTGGCGGGGGCCTGTCTTGGTATAGAATGCAGCGCTTGGGAGGCTGTGAATACTGGGATGTTTCTTTACTCATGTCCTCCAAGGTGTCCGATGAGATAGACCATATACCACCCTCCCAAGCCGTAACTATGGAGGGACTTCAGGTATGCTCCGGGTCTGCCCAAGCCACTTGAGCATTTGGACTAAAGCAAGTTGATCAGCAGAAGCAAAAGATGAAGATGGCTGCTAAGGCAGGTCTCCTCAGGACAGCAGGGCAGCCCTTGCTGGTACAGGTCTGACCTGCCATTCCTTGGAAAGAAGCAAGCCTGGGCCACATCTGAGAAGCCCATGATGCTACAGGGGCTCCAAAGATTAGGATTTTCCATGTCAGCAAATGATACTCTTCTTTATTTTGTGAGAAACAGAGTGATGACTCAGTTCTGGGGGTGCTAGTTTGTGTGCGGCTAGGGGTGGGGTTGATAAGACAGGAGCATCGCAAGTTTAGTGAGTTTAAATCCAACCTGAGCAATTTACCAAGATCCCATATCAAAATTAAAAGAAAATAGAGGGCAGGAGCTGGGGCTCAGTGACAGAATGCTTCTCTGGCCATATATGTACGGGGCCCAGAGTTAATTCTCAGTACAAAAAAGGAAAGGTGGGCTTTGCCTTACATGGAATAGAGTGTATGAAATTCAACAGCGAACCTCACCCCACACCCCTGCACCACCCTCACGGGAACAGTTTCCCCACCCACCCCCAAATGCTACTGTTGCTGCTTTGTGGCTATAGGGAGCAAACGTTGAGCCTGACGCTTGCACACTCACTCACGGTGCACACTCCTGGCTGAACTATTTTGTTCCTGGGTACCTGGCTTATCTCATTTCACAGTGTATGGCTTTTGAAGAGGTAACTGATGCTCCGTGGGCTTTTGTTTTTGACTCTGGCATGTGGAGCTGGAGAAAATAAGAAGGGCAATGAACAAATAACCACAGTCGGAGGGAGAGACTGTTCCAGAAGGAAGAGTCTGGTGGCTGAGATCAAAAAGCATGACATGTGTGAGTCAAGACAGACCTTCCTCCCTGAAAAGTCGCAGAAATCAGCCTACACACAAAGTTTCAGGAGTGCTGGGCAGCGTGTGGCAAACTCCTGTGACTTTATCCCGTAGAATGTTACATTAGAATGAGGAGCTAGGCTGTTGGAACCCTTCAACATGCACCTTCCGGTGCCAGCTAGTAGATTCAAGTAAGCTCAGTACCCCTGGGCCCACTCCAGCAGTCGTCACGCTGGGGCTTGGGTTATGCCCAGTCCCAAGGCCACCATGTACCCCTTCTGCTGCTTTTGGTGATGAAGGCCAATCTCAGAGGCAGACAAATGTCTACAGAAGCCTGGCCCCTCTGCTTAGTGGTGACTGATACGTATGTTTGTTAACTTATTTTAGCCTCTGGGTCTCACTGCACAGAGCTAGCCACAGCCAGAAGAGCTGTCAGTGCACAGTGAGGTGTGGTGAGCAGATGGTGACTGATATGTATGTTTGTTAACTTATTTTAGCCTCTGGGTCTCACTGCACAGAGTTAGCCACAGCCAGAAGAGCTGTCAGTGCACAGTGAGGTGTGGTGAGCAGATAGATAGGATCCATGCTAGTCACTCTCCAGTGCCCACCACTGGAGGCCGGAGGTTGCTTGGTAACGATGTTGAGATGCTCATGGTTGCATTAAGAGGTGCATTCTGAAAAGAGGGTTGCTTAAAACCTGACAGCAATTACAGGGAAAGCAGGTTTCTTTCATCTCCAAAAGCAAAACACAAATGGACCTTCCCATTCAGTTGGTATTTTATTATTATTTAAATCGGCTTCCACTGAACTTGAGGCCTGGCTTTGTGTCAACGCAGTTAGAGGCCAGCTCCCCCTTGGCCTGTGAGCCCCTTCAGTGAAGGAATGGAGAGATCGAACTGGCCTTTGACATCCTCTTAGCCTCGGAATTGGTGATGAACAGGAAAGAGGGAACTCTACGATCAAAGCCCAGTCCAGCTGTGTGTTGAGCCTGTTCCTTGAGCCAGGGGCCTGAAACCTCTCTTTAAACAATTGGTAAACCAACCAGACAGGGACCTTCAGCTTAACAGACTCATGCATAAATATCTTTTACTAAAATGAGAGTCCTTAACGTTGGCAACACTATGCAAATTGTTTGTGTTTCCAGGAAGCCCAGTACAGTGTGGGGCCCATCAGGAAATCTGAAGAAAATGCCCCATCCTCTCCTGACAGCATAATCTTTCATCACACAGTTTGGTCACAGGTTCGGCTGCCTTCAGCCTGTGAAATGGAATGTGTTGATAAAACAGCTAAGCTTGCAGGAAGGACCTGAGAGCATCCAGCTTGTTCAGAAGTCTCTGTCCCATCCCCCATACATTTATCTGTTAAGTCCATCCTCAGTGGTGTGGAGCCTACTTTATGCTTGGCACAAATGTTCGGCAGCACCAAGTGCCCTGGGAGGATCCCACTACACTTCTTCAACCTGGACACCCCTTACTGTGTGGACCAGAGTGGAGGCTGCTCACCAAAGTTCCTACCTCTGACTGCCCAGATGCAGTAGCAGCAGTCCTAACCACGAGAGTGAAAGGTATCTCCAGACAATCAATGAATGTCCCCAGAGAAGGAGACAACAAATAGGCTGACTGTAGGTGAGGCCTGTGAACTCTCACAAGTAACCTCCATAAAGGAGGGTTAGTGAACACCATTCAGGACCTACCCACCTCCTTAGCAGTCCAGTCACCCCTTGTCCACACTTTATCCAGTTCCTTTGCCACAGCATGAACCTACTCTATCCTACTTAGGTGAGCAAGGACCGCTGTCTTACCCAGGGCCCCAGGCACACAGAGGACACTCCCACTGCTCACTCTATGGCAACGGCATCCTCTACTCAGTGAGGTGTGCTGTCTTCCCTGGCCTAGTGCTATCGTAAGGCAGCTTCTAGGAAGTATTGATGCACAGTCAGAACCCACGGCCATGATCCTGAAGACAGGCAAAATCACACAGGGGTAACCAACAGACACATGTCCCAGCTTCATCCAGGGCCCGGCCTTCAGGAAAGCCTCAGTGTGCAATTCTGGAGCACCGGAGTGGTACTTTGGACTTAGCCTACACCCTTCAGTTGCAGGACATTATCCTGCAGAAAGGAGAGAGATAGAATAAATTCGATGTTGACCCAAGAAATCCCTGAGAATGCCTTCCAAGACTACACAATTTTGATGGAGATTAATGTTCTCAGCAGGTTGAGGGACAGGAATCGGCACAGGATTCTGGGTGCCTGGGACTCATGGGTACCACAGAAGAGGGAGGAAAACATACAGGCAAGGTTTTCAGGTATGTGCATATTTACCAGCTGATGCGTACTAAGCTGAACCAAAGTTTCCACACCTTGCAGAAGACTGTGGACAGAGATCTGGACACCAGGGTCGCAGCTGTGGTGAGGTGGCCAGACAGAGGGCGTGCATCCAAGAGCCTGAAAACGGTGAGCTGAGACTTCACAGATGCTGCCTTTGGAGCACTCACTCATGCCCCATGCCCTTCCCCATAAAAAACCCCCACCTAGCAAAGCTCAACAGCTAACCATCTGCTGGAGTAGGACTCTTCTCTTCAGAGGGGAGACCATATAGCCAGGGTTCATCAACGTCAGTGTCCAGCATACAGCAAAGTAACTTCTTAGAATCCAGAAAGAAATCAGAAGCCATGATCCATGGAAAACAAGCTCAGAGCAAGTTACAAGGTAGCAAATGCTGAACTCCTGACCCGAGGATCCAGAACCAACACTCTAAACAGTGCCAAGTATTTAAACTTACCGTAGATGCCATGAGAGTGCCCATCCAGATTCTCAGCAGAGAAATGGCCGTTCTAAGGGAAAAATAACCTTGCTGTGTAAAGAGCAACATTTGAGATGAAAGTTTACCTATGCCAACAGCAGATACAGTAGCAGAGGCAGAAGTCAGTAATAGAACAAAAAGATGAAAGCTTGGTGTGGTGAGACCAAGCTTAAGACTTGTGGGACAATGTCCAGCCAGATGATGTACCTAACTGGAATCCCCGGATGGTGAGAGAGGGAGGAGGGGTGGGAATAAGGGCAAAGGTTTGCCCAAAAGTTAGGGTGGGGATAAAAACCAATGGATCCAAGGTGCCCCATGGGCTTCGAACAGAGAGCACAAATCTAGCACCCACTTATCACTGAGTCTGTACAGTGAAAAACGAAGGTGACAGTGGCATTTTAGAGGTGACCAGCAAAAGAAACTCACATTCTTCTCATAACTCAACTGGGTGGTAGCAGCCACTCATGGGACCCAACAGTGATGCCGGCAGAAGGAGGTCCCTTTAGTTCTAATTGTTTGTTTTTTTGTTGGGGTTTGAGACAAGGTCTTGCTGTATAGCCCAGGCTTGTCTTAAACTCAGAGCAACCCTCCAGCCTCAGCTGAGGCAAGTCAACATGGACAGCTGGAAAAGACGTCCTAAAGTGCTGGTGGTGCCCTTGCAGGAGAGGGATGAAAGAGTGTTTGAGAATCCCATATCCAGCAGAAAATCCTCCAAAGTAAGAGCTCTCTGAGGCAACCCAAGGAGGAACTGATCTCTCAAGTATAGAACTGGGCTGGAACTGTTCTAGGAACCTCTTAGACCTGGAGATAAATGAGAGAGGGTGGAACCCAGACCTAAAGAAACGGGTGACAGCCATCGGAACTGGCGGCTACTGGGCAACATAATCTCTTTGCCTTTCCTGATGATAATGGACAATAGATCACTTCTGAGAAAAGTAGCCTCAGGGTTTCTAAGAGATACAGGTGTGAAACATACGATGATCCCGTCAAGGACAAGAAGGCAGAGCTGAGCACTGGCTTGATTCTCGAATCCTGTGTATATTGTGCACACAGGATGTAGTACAGGGTAAGTTATGGTGAAATCCTTGTGTACAGAATATGGCACATGGTAAGTTATGATGAATCCTGTGTACATAGGATGTGACACATGGTGAATCATAGTGAATACTGTGTACACGGGATGTGACACATGGTGAATCATAGTGAATACTGTGTACACGGGATGTGACACATGGTGAATCATAGTGAATACTGTGTACATGGGATATGGCACATGATGAATTATGGTGAATACTGTATACATGGGATATGACATATAGTAAACCCAGAGCAATAGGTAAGAGCCAGTGTGTCAAAAAAAATGCAATAATAAAGTAGGACCAAAGGGCTAAGGGACAACTCAGTCAGGCTGGCTGGGGCACGGCTTCCCCTAAAAGCAACTGGAAATGAGTTCAAAACAAAGAAAAAGAAATAAAAGCTGGGCATAGTCATGTGTGCTTGTAATTTCAGGGCCAGGAAGAGTCAGGCAGACCCCCGACATTCAGGGTGTGCCTACATAGCCTGTGTGGTGCATTCCAGGCCAATGAGAGGCCCTGTCTTCCAAAATGCCATTAATATGAATAGCTTCTTTAAGTTTTACTTAAGCAATTAATAATAATGAAACCTAATTGCGAAGAAAATTTAAATTTAAAAACCTCAAAAACAATGGGTAGTTCCTGAGGAACACCACCTTAGGCTAGTCTTCAACCTATACACAAGAGTATACACATGTGCACGCGTGCACACCACACACACACACACACACACACACAAAAAGAACAACTGAAAAATGACAGAATAGGGGAACAATAACTGGGAGAAATGAAAATTAAAATTGGAATTGAATGTATAAACTCAGGTGCGTTTAAGTCACTGATTGGCCTTGGCAGGTGATGGTTAATATTCATTTCCAACTTGATGGGAATCGCCCAGGAGACAAGTCACAGGGCATGCATGTGAGACATTATCTCAATATATTAGCCTCTGTCCATGCTTACTGGGTGGGGGTGGGGCATGTATCTTGGCTAGGTTAATTGGGGTGGGACAGCCCATCCCAAAAGTGGCTGTCTGGACTGTAGAAAACGGAGAAAGTAAGCTGAGTGCCAGCACTCATCGCTGTCTGCTTCCTGGCTTGTGGAGACAATGTGACCTGCTGCCTCATGCCTGCTGCTGCTAGGACCTCCCTCCACAGCTGACTATTCCCTGCAAGGGTCAAGCAAAAACATGCTTTCCCCATCAAGCTGCATGGCATCAGGGTATTTTGTCACATCAGTGGGGGAAGTAACTAAGCCGCTATGGAGTGACATCTCAGGAAGATGTGGGCTTCATGGGGTGGAGTGTAGTCTACAAACAAGACAAGGGAAACTTGGAGCCGGGTGTGTGCTGGTGACCACATCCAAGGATTCCAGACCCAGAGCTGTTGCTCAGATACAGGCACCCAATCCTGGTCCAGGACGCAGGAGGCTGGGAACCAGCATGGCCGTCTCTGTCTCAGAATGTTACCTCCTAGCAGCATTATCGGTGAATAATGTGCAATCATTTTAAATATCTGATTCAGTGGTTTACGTTAGATCTGCAGCTGTGCAACCAGTGCCGGCGTAGTACATTTTACCAAGGGTGCCCTTCTACAACATTCCTTTCCCATGCATTCAAGTTCTCACGACAAGAAAGCCAGGATTCACAATTCCTGTGCACATATTTGAGAAAGAACAAGCCGCACCCGGATTTTTTGCACCTAGCCAAGAATTGCCGCCATTTCAAAACAGGAACCATGTGCCGTTTTCATGTTGGCCCTGCATGTATAGTAGAAGACTGCACAGCTCAGTTTAGGACATGTCTGGGCCTGCCTCTCCAAGTTCTTTCCCATTCTTTCCAATATCCCTGCCTTCCTAAAAGAGAGGATTTTCCCTTGAATCACATGTAGCAGGAACTCTGAGAACTCTTCACTAGCTGCATCATGAGCCAGAGGGTTCCAGAGAAAATATTTCTCTGTACAAATAATTGCATGAAATTTGAAAAGCCTGAGTGTTTTGAGGGGTGCTGATTGGGATAATTTTGACTGTCCACTCTGATGTCTCCTTCCACAATGAGGCCACCATGCCAGCCAAGGCGCGGTTCCTCCTGCCTTGTCCCACATCTGCTCGTTAAGAAGTTATGTTACGAAGCAAACATCTACCACAGTGTCAGATAACAGAAGAATGCTGATGATGGGTGTGAAATATAAGGAGCCAGTTCTTAAGGGAAAACTTTCTAAGGCACATAGTTCTTTAAAGTGAACTTGATCAAAGGTCCCTTGAGTTTCAAAAGGATCCAAAGTTTCCATTTGACATTATAAGAACACTTTATGATATAAAAGGAAGTTCTCCATCCACAGAGAACTGATTTTTGATCAGTGTCTGGGCTAGCAGCATTCTGCAGAGGAACAGAACCAGTGGAATGAATATGTACTAGCTTGGCTTACCCAATATGGGTTGGATAGCCCAGTAGTGGCCATCTACATGCTGATGCTAAAGGTCTGGAAGACTTCCAAAGAGCTTCTGGTCTTCAGTCCATGTTGGAAGGCAGAAGAAGTCTGTTCTCAAGTTGGCATCAATAGAGTAGGTACAACTTCCACCAGGAAGAAGTTACAGACAACAGCTGTAGCTTTCCCTCAGTCTCTTCATATCTAGACTGCCAGAAGATGTTACCCATGCTCATGGAGGTCTCCCGCCAAACTTAATCATTCCAAGAAATATCTTCCCAGACAGGCCTACAAGTGTGCCTTTTATTTGATCCCAGACTCAGTCAAGTTGACAACCACAATTAGCCGTGACAATGTTGATAAAAATCAATCCAGTGTCGTCATGCAACCAATGAAGCCAGCCATTTCTCCCCCTGCCCCCCACCCCAGAAATGAGCCTGTTGTGAACACGTGGAGCAACAGACAGGGAATGTGGCAGAGCTCTGCATTACACTGTCCTATCTGAACAGCAGCCGTTATTATCATCCCCTTTGTTGGTATTAATGTGAAACAATATTCTTTAATTGTTGCTTTTGGGGACTTTATAATCGACCTATTCACAGTGGAAATTACTTGCCTCAGCATGCCAGCCTAGTTGGGAGTGGAAGATGTTTCCCAGTGAGGTCTTAGTAATTAGGGAAATTCTGGCTTTCTCTTTTGCTTCTTTGCTGTGAGTGAATACTCCTTCCTGCTTATTGTCCACTGAGCCTGATTCCTCTGGAATTGCATTCGTTACCTAAAGGTGGCTGCTTTGTTGGTTGTAGTTCAGGTTGCATCAAACCACACGGCCTCTGCCATGGAGCCTGTCGTTCCCAGTGCCCACACCAAATTCCTAGGTTAAAAGGAGAAACCCCTGATCCTGGAGTACCCTTCCAATGGGCTGAGCAGAGAGTGAAGGCTGCCTTCCCCACCTTATTTGTTTCTACATTTTTCTACTCAGTGGCTATCACTACTTCCTATTTCAGAGAATGAATTACTTGAAACTGCCAGAAATGCCGTCAGATCTCACAGCAGTTGCCACTGCCCATCAGTGGGAAAGTGCCTGCAATCACTCTGCCAGGGACTACTGTGCTGGGGTTAGGGTGGCGCCATTAACACACTCTGTAGATAATTATGTAATTTTCCCAGTATCCCTGGGGATTTGCTTCACGGGTAATCTTTGACAATAGAAAACTGTGGGTAATTTCTGTTTGTTTGGGTGCCATTTCTATAGTAATAGGAGTAATTTTTAATAAATGGAGAAAGTTGTGCATTTTGATCAATAAATAACTCTGGTTTTATTCTTTTTCTTTTTAAAAAAAAAAAATATGTGTTCACCATAGATATCTGAAACAAAAACAAGTGAGCAAGAACCATCCCAGTGTTCCTTTGTGGCTGGTATTGCCGGTCTGATAGCATTTCCAGTCTGAGCACAGCCAACAGCAGGCTGTGTATGATCTCAATGAGGCTGTGGAGCTCCCTGGCAGGAGAAGAGTGGAGACATCCATGTGACTTGGGGACAAACACCTACCGGTTCCCCACCCACCCCCATCAACGGAGAGGTCCCAACAGACCCTCACACATCACATGACCAGGAAGACAGAGGACGTGGACTCTCGTACACAGTTGCTCAGCTTCCCTCTGGGGTTAGTGGCCATGATGAGTCCTTGGGTATCTACACCAATGGGTGCCTCTAAACCTGCGAGTGGCCTCCTTTTCCAGCTACTAAACAATCAATGGATCATTGTGTCTCTTTCATTCACCCACTGCTTTTATTAAGACCATGTCATACATCAGACAGAAGGCCTTACCACTACTGGAGGCGGCATTCCCTAGGCAGAGGGTCCTGGGCTGCATAAGAATGGAGAAATTAAGTTGAGGACAACCAAATGGCAGCTGAGCATGGGTGCATTCACTCCTTGACTGTGGATGTGGTGTCATTGGCTGTTTGAAGCCCCTGCCTTTACTTCCACCAGTGATAGACTGTGATCAGAAGTGTAAGCCGAAATAAATTCCTTTCTCTGTAAGTTGCTTTTTGTTGGGGGTCACAGCAACAGAAATGAAGCTAGGACAAATGAAAACTAGGAGTGGGAATGTCAATAACCTGCCCAGGGTCCTGGTGTTAATCTGGGCTCCTCCAGGAACAGAACCAAGGCAGGGATTCCAGTGCAAGCCCTTGCTGCGGGACCAAGTCCCAGGATGCTCCTGTGCAGTGATGGAGTAGGGAGATTCCCAAGAAGGAAAGGCAGTCAGCGAGAATGTGGGAAGGGGATAAGCCTTCTAAGGAATTAGGGAGCCCTAATGTGTTTCTCAAAATTCTCTCTCTTGAGGTAAATAAGCCTGGATAGTCACATACTAACTCCAGGGTCCGTGTTTACTCCTGTGTTATGTTAATTCTGTATTTCTGTCCTGCGCTATTGAGTAGGTTGGGATGGTTGTGCAGGGAAGAATAACTTGAACAATCAGAGAAAGCACTTGACAAAGAGGAACACATGCTTATGCTGGAGCTCAGTGCTGCACACTGTTCTTAGCACATCAGGCAGGTGTTGGGGACACGCCTGTAAGATGGAGAAGATGAGACGCACTGTATTCATAGTCCCAGAGGAAAAACAAAGGGTGGTCCCTGAGACCTGCGAAGTGTAATCTCTCTGGAACGGAGGTCGGGCATGAGCACTTGGTTTGGGAAGGCAACCAAGATAACAGGGGTTCTACTAACAGCTAGGGGTGCCAGAGAGGGGTCTTTCCGAAGAGTGTCAGGCTACGTCATTGACTTGGAAAGATGCCTCTACGTGCTGTGTAGAAAGGAGTAGGATGCAGAAAAAGGCCAGGAGGCTGTTTCAGAAGCTTACAGGAAATGATGGGTGGTGAGCCAGGCAGAGGCAGCAGTCTGGAGAAAGGAGTTAGTTAGGAAGGGAAATTCTAGGTGCCATAGCCATGTCGCCAACTTCAGAGCCTAGAATTTCAAATATTGGAAGTCCAGTAATACCCTCGGGGGAGATGAGTGTAAAACCAGGCAATCTGATGACCAATTCCACTATGAAGCCAGGAACCTCCAGGACACTCAGACATGTCTGTCCCAGCCCCAGAGCCCTCTATAAGGGAGGGTGTGGTTTGCAGCCTTAGCTCAAGGCAAGCATGAAATTCTTTACTGTTGCTATTCCTTGGGCAACATCACCAGACTTGGAGGCCAGACAGCTGATCCACCTTTCCAGCACACTAAGCTCTCAAGGGAGCTGCTGGCATGGGTCCCTCCAAATGTACCTCTGCCTCCATGGCACTGATTTTAGTCTAGAATGACAGCCAGTATAGGATGTGACTCACCACTCTGTTAAAAGCATGTAGAATCTTTGGTATACAGCTCTGTATTTTTCTGTGACTATTCAAACCACCCAACTAACCAGACCCCTTAGCTTTCCTTCTGGATGCTTCTATCTGAGAATTAGCCCCAAGTGTCCTCCAGAAAGAGTTGCACCAGGAATCAGGAATTGGTTCACAGATTTCACAAAACGTTCTCCTGGTGGATGGGTAGGAAACCAAGGTCCCCTCTCCACCAGCAATGCAGGCAAGATGCCACAGCAAGACCCTTCTTTCTATCAAGTGAGACAAAAAGAGTAGAAAGCCTGTGTGCAACAGCTGTGTGCAACAGCCTGTGTGCAACAGCCTGTGTGCAACAGCTGTGCATAACAGCCTGTGTGCAACAACCTGTGTGTAACAGCCTGTGTGTAACAGCTGTGTGTAACAGCTGTGTATAACAGCCTTGTGTAACAGCTGTGTGCAACAGCCTGTGTGTAACAGCCTGTGTGTAACAGCTATGCATCACAGCCTATGTACAACAGCCTGTGTGCAACAGCTGTGTGCAACAGCCTGTGTGCAACAGCTGTGTGCAACAGCTGTGCATAACAGCCTGTGCGTAACAGCCTGTGTGTAACAGCCTGTGTGTAACAGCCTGTGCGTAACAGCCTGTGTGTAACAGCCTGTGTGTAACAGCCTGTGTGTAACAGCCTGTGTGCAACATCTGTGTGCAACAGCCTGTGCATAACAGCCTGTGTGCAACAGCTGTGCATAACAGCCTGTGTGCAACACTCGGTGCTGTGGGCCTTGTAGAAGCGATTTTCCATTTTCCTCACTTCTCCTGAAACAGGGTGCCCCCAGTCACACAGACGGCTGAGTGAGTGACTTCAGAGTTCAGTGAGGATGCCATAAGGGTCTAAGCACTTTGGCCCTGCATGTTGGGTGGGACCTGTCTTAGAGTTTCTACTGATGTGATGAAATTCTCTTTTTCTTCCTTCCAACCCAACTTAAATTCTTCCTACTTATTCTCTCTGCCCAGAAGTCCCGACTATACCTCCTTCATCATTATTTGCTCTTCAGCTTTTTATTAGGCCAGTTGGGTTCCTTTGGCAGGCAAGGTAAAACAGCAGCATATTTTTACATAGTTAAACAAATGCATCACATCTTTACATAGTTAAACATACCACATCATAAGAAGATGCAACACATCTCCTTTTGTTTTT
This sequence comes from Phodopus roborovskii, assembly GCF_943737965.1. Classification (NCBI taxonomy): domain Eukaryota; kingdom Metazoa; phylum Chordata; class Mammalia; order Rodentia; family Cricetidae; genus Phodopus; species Phodopus roborovskii. The sequence continues at coordinate 130,222 of NW_026125065.1, forward strand.
TTTTTTTTTTTTTTTTTTTTTTTTGAGACAGGGTTTCTCTGTATTGTTTTGGAACCTCTCCTGGAACTAGCTCTGTAGAGCAGGCTGGCCTTGAACTCACAAAGATCTGCTTGCCTCTGCCTCCCAAGTGTGGGATTAAAGGTGTATTTTATGGTGTTATTTTCTCAATTGAGTTTCCTTACTTTCAGATGATTCTAGCTTATTTCACCTTGAGACAAAGATAGTCAGGACAATTGAGCCCCTGTCAGCTTGACGAATAGACATTACTGTTAAGCTGCAGCCTCTCCTTTATTGTTCTCGCCCAAGACCACACACTAATATCAACATCACAACACAAAACCTTTTACCCACTTTAAAATTTGTAAGCAACCTTTACAAATTCAACCACTTTAAAATGTAGTCTCCTTTTTTTAAAAAAAAAAAAATCCAAAATCTCTTTTTAAACCTAAAAAAATCTCTTTTAATATTCTGTCTCTCAGAATAAGATAAAAGAAAAATGGGTTAAATACTTTCTTACTTCAAGAAGGAAGGGCCAGGGCATGATCACAATCTGAATGAAGCAACACCGTCAGAAACTCCAACAGTGTAAATAACTCAACATCCTTCTATCCAGGATTGACTCACCGTCCTCTGGGCTCCTTCAAAAGGCTTGGACCACTTCTCCAGTTCTATCCTCCGCAACACACGGCCTGTCTTCTAAGGGTGGGCAGGCTGCATTCCATGCCTGCTGCTGTCCGTGACCATGGCCACCTCTGGAACACAGCTCTTGTGTGTGTTCACAAAACATTCCTCAGAAGATTTCACTTCAGTGATCCCTGCTAATTTCCTCAGCTCTAGCTGATCAGCAGCCATCTTCCCAGCAAAGCAAGGGTTTTACTTCAGTGGTTTCCGTCTCTTATTAAATCACAGTTTACTCCAGCTCCAGATGACCAGACACCATGGGTTCTTCACACAAAAGGCCCGGTAGAGTCATGGCTTCCCTCTGAAACTTCACAAGCCAGGTCTCCGTAGTCCTCACTGCTCTCAACATAATCTTCCAAGCTCCTACAGAACAGCTCACCAAGCTGTCAACATTTAATGGCTTCTCTTGCCCAAAATGCCAAAGTCCTTCCACAATCCTCTCTCACACACAGTCAGGCCTGTCACAACAATACCCCACTGTCCCGGTACTAACTTGCCTCAGGGTTTCTGTGGCTGTAGCAATGGAAGGAGGAAATGGTTCATTTGGCTTAGGCTTCCGCATCGCATCACTGTTCATCACTGAAGGAAGTCAGGACAGGAATTAAAGCAGGACAGGAACCTGGAGACAACAGCTGATTCACAACTCACCTCACCGGGAGGTGCTTGCTCCCTCGTGGCTTGCTCAACCTGCTTTCTTATAGAACCTAAGACCATCAGCCCAGGGATGGCTCCACCTACACTGCAGTGGGCCTTCCCCCATCATCAATCACTAATTACGAAAATGCCTTACAGCTGGATCTTACAGAGGCATTGTCTTGATTGAGGTCCTCTCCTTTCAGGTGCCTCCAGCTTACGTAAGAGGAGCCGGGACAGAACCCTGGCTCTAATGCAAACTACAGAGAGGAGAGATATTGTCATTATCTGCAAACGGCAGGGAGGAGAAAGCATGTAGGCTGCTCTGGGGCTCTAAGAGCTGCAGGAGCTGATCAACCAGGTCTCAGGTGAAGCACAGAGCCCGGCACCTGGGGATCGCATGGCCTGAGGTACCCAGGGGAGTCTGCACCCCAGCCACGCTGTGTTCACACAGCAGGGAGACAGTGACCTTGGGGGGGCTGAGTCCCCAGACAGCTGGGACCTGCTGTCCCCTTCGGTCGCTCTGGCTCCTCTGCTGTGTGACCTGTCTTCTCATTCTCAGCGTCTCTCCTAAAGCGATCCCGAGACTACGACATAGCCTGTGATCGCAGTTGCTCCAGGCGCTGATACGTAAGGACAAGGAGTTTGGAGGCTACCCTGAGCTACAGAGTGAGCTCAAAGCCGGAATGAGCAGTGAAGAGAGACCCTGTCTCAAGAGGAAGAGAAGAGACAGTTGTGGGTGGCAAAAAAAAAAAAAAAAAAAAAAAAAAAAAAAATAGTGTGAGGCCCTAACATAGGATCTAGCAATCTATAGCCTCCAAAAATGAATGTTCGCTTCAGCTCTCATGAATAAAGTTTTATTAGCACCCACTGGGTCTGTTCATTCACATCTAAGCTGCTCTCTCCATCTCCACGGTAGCTGAACTGAATCATATAGACCAACTGATCTTCAAAATGGAAGACCTTTCCCATCAGGTCCTTCACAGCTAAGGCACTTGCTCTGACCCTTGATTGGGATGAAACGCAAAAACACACAGTTGCACTACTGTAGTTTTAAGTTACAGACCATCCGGGCACACATGTGAGGAGGCTGGGGACAGCAAGGCAATCTCCTCAGCACCTGGAGGCTGAGGTGTGTGGCTGCACTCCAGAGGCAATCATAGAGCCCAGAAGTCCCTTCCGTCCCACAGTAAGGGGAACACGACAGGCTCATTTTACAACTCTCTGGGAAATATCCATATCCAAGAACACAGGTTGTCTGTGGCTGGAGACGGAGAAGCTCGCCAATGGCCTCCTGGCCTCCATTTTCCAACCTGAAAAGCCTGGGCATCAGAATCTGTGTCTGGTGGGAGCCACTGTCAGACTTGAATGCCTGAAGGTAGGTCTCATGAGTGACCACTGCCAACCCAACCCAACCCAGCCCTGCTCCAGTAGCGAAAGCTCCAGTGGTCTCTGTGACATGGGGTTGGGACTGCCTTTTCAGGGTGTGCATGACAGGGCACCTTCTCTGTCTCTGTAGAGCTCGGCCATTGGCAGACTCTGTGCTCCTTCTGATTCACTCAGACCAGGAGCCCAGAGCCCAGCCAACCAGTAAATACCTCCCACCCAGCCTAGCCAGGTCTCCACACATGGATTCCAGCAGCCAGATCTCCACACATGGACACTGGCACAGGATCTGCTTCCCAGTCCCTTTGTCTTAAATTGAGCCAGAATTTCAATTTGATGCTTTGGGTAGCAAGCCTTGCTCAGTTTGATTCTGAGACACAGGGCAAAGCCCATATCCTGGTACTAACTTTCCTTAGTTAGGGCGAGTACGGGAGCAAAGGCAATGTGTGCAAGCAGGCTGCTGTCCTTCCTCACACTTACACTCCCTACTGGGCGGATGGCACCTAGTGAACCCAGAACCATAGGTCTCGTGCACACCGCTCTAATGAAGGTCTTGCCTATCTCTTGCTAGAACCGTCCGTTGTCTTCTCAGCTTTCCTCACGTAAAGCCCTGTCTTCCTGGGTCAGGTGGCCTGTATTTAATTATCACTAGAGAGAAGGGCACATCCCTACCTGTACACCGTGCTGGCTGACCCGCCCCCTCCCAAAGTGCCAAGGAACACCAGGGAGACAGCAGAGCATGCGGGCGGGCTATGTTCATAAGCCCCTTGGGTCCCCTCACCAAGGATACTTTGCCCTCTACAAACCTGGGTCCATCTCAGAGTGTTTTCTCTATGCAAACTTGAAAAGGGAATATTAGGCTGTAATTTACCGTATAGCACTGCACATTAGCCTCATTCCAGGTAGCCGCATTTCTGCTCTCCGTTTTGAAACTTATCCTTCAAAGCTGCTCTGCCATAGCAGCTGCCTCCACAGATTGGCACCTGTGGCGGGGAACTGCAATGCCACCAGCTTCCAGAGATGCCAAGCTGGGACCACTCTGTGTGACCCACCTTGGGGGGGGAGACGGAGACGACGCCTCCGAGAAGCAGGAACAGATGAGGCTGTGGTTGGTGGTAATTTTCTAAGGAATGGCGATGGCGTTGCCAGGACGCTAATGAATTCTGGCTTCTTCCTTCCCTCTACAGCCTGCACTCACAGGGTTGGCAGGGAGCACTCCACCATTGTTGGTCTGTATGGACACAGCTGGTGTCCAGCACTGCTGGACGCCTGGGAATGGGACTATGACTGAATGAGCAGTTGGAGAGCAACCACACTTAGGGCTTCCTTTAGCAAACGACACACACATACGTGGGCATAGTCAAAGAGCCTCTGGAGGCCGGGGAACAAAGATCAGAGAGCTGCAAGAAGCTGCTGGGGCAATATTTTCCAATAACCTCTTGAACTTATTCTTTGGGAATGCCACACATGTATCAAGTGTATCTTGATCATGTTCACCCCCTCCCCATCATCCCCAACTCCTCCTGGCCCTCCAACACTTCCCTCTCCCTACCTCACTCCCCCTTTATCTTTTTTAAATTATGATCAATGGAGTCCGACTAGTGCCACCCACGTATGCGGGTGTGGTGTCTTCCACTGAAAGGGTACCTTACCAGTGGCTGCTCCTCAGAGCAAAGTGACTCGGTTCCTTAGACACACTTTGGAGAAAAGCATGACTGAGCTACCAATGTCTGTTGCAGCTGACCCAGCAGATGGAACCCGTGGCCTGTGTCTGCCTGATGGCTGGTTTCCACTCTCCAAGCATGCTGTTTGCCCCTCCCCTGCCCTGATGGACTGCAATCCTCTGAACCATAAGCCAAATAAACTCTTCCTCCTCTGGGCCACTTATGCCCGTTACCCCCTCGCATCCATGAGGAAGTCACTAACATAGAGAGCCACCTTGTCCAAGCCAAGGCCATGCACACGTGTCTCCATAGAGCAAGAAATCGAGTCAACGGTGTGTGCTCGCAGTCTGCCAAGTCACTTGATCTGGTGGCTGATGGAGAAGAAACGGTTAAACCGATTACATTTGTCCCTGAACACGTGGGAAAGCAGGGGGGATGCCTCGGTGAGGGTAATGGTGAGTCATGCTGCAGTGCCAGCACAATTCCGCTGAATCCAACAGCAGAGATGGATACAGGTCCCCATGGCATCTGCTTGGGTCCTTGCTATAAACTTGCCCTTCGTGCCTGAGCCAATCGGACAGGTGTGTCCTAACCCGAGGGATGGGTCCTAGTGAAATCAGCTGAACGATGTTGCCTTGGCAGGAAGTCACTCACAGGGAGCCCTCCACCAAGGTTTAATACTGAGCCATTCAACCTTCTTCCGACACAGTATTTCTGTCAAGGACCATACCCTGAGATTCCAGGGTCAAAATACATGAGCCATGACATTTGTCCTCTCGGACACTAAATGAATGATCCGTTTCCCTCTTCCAGGGCTGGCAGGAACCTGCACCACTCTCTGCTGAGTCAGACAGCCTGGCTCTGGAGTCCTCTTCCCCTACCAGGGCTGGCAGGAGCCTGCACCACACTCTGCTGAGTCGGGCAGGCTGGCGCTGGGGTCCCAGGTGGAACATTTGGGGCATCCATCCACAGGGGCCCCTCAGGGTTTTACCTTGGCTTGCTCTAGCCTCTGCTGTCCGCAATACACACCACAAAGAGAAAGCATCAGCATTTGCAGTGGTAGAGGTTGTGTTCGAGGGTTGTTTTGTTCTTTTCACTTAGAAATCAATGGCGCCATTCCTAACCTCTTCTTAAGATCTGCATCACTAGAAAAGCCTGTATTGATTTGGAAGCCAATGCCACACTCATCCCTCAGGGCATGTTGTAAAAGCAGGCAGTGTGGAGTCTTTCCCTGTGCAGCCTCATTGGTGGGCCAAGCCACAGCCCTGCCCCGCCTCCAGGAAGCAAGAAGCCCTTACAGGACTGGCTATGCTTGTCTGAACAGACAGTTCAGGTCATGCTGCCCAAGGCACAGGCTCTGAGAGCAGAGACACCCCTGCCACTCTGCCTGGGACATCACTGGGCTTGTGAAATGGAGTAAACCAGAACCAGTACCAAAATGTATGCCACCACACAATCAATCACCCCACACACACAAAAACAAAGTTCTATCTCCAGAACCTTCTACACTAAGGGACCAGTGGCAAAACAGTATGTTTAAAGCCACAGGAGGAAGTATGATGCACAATCATGGAGTTGGGAAGGAGGCCTTGTTTGGCCCGAGGATGCCAAATTTCAAAATCCAGTGAAGCCTGCGTTCATCCACCAGTTTTTAAGCTCATGAATGTGTTACCTTCCTCTGTGTGCAGTTCCAACGTCACAGGAGTACCAGTCTCCCACAGCATTCAGGATTATGATCCAAGTGACAATCCTTTGACTCCCTACAGCAGATGTCTGGGCTTAGAGTCTTGCTACAAAAGCCTAATCCAGGCAGGATGGCAAACGGCACAGACCCAGCCCTTCAGGAACGAAGCATGGGTCATCCTCCAGGGAAACAAGGCAAGACCTGCTTGAGGTGCTTGCTTGAGGGTGGAGAGAATACAGACTGTGCAGTAGAGGAAGGTAGTTAAAAATGCCAGCTGAAGCCACGTGACCAGCTATAGGAACGAGGATTATAGTTAACATGTGTGCTTCTGTCATTTTTTGTTAAGAATGTGTTTGTACGGGTATTTGCGATTTCTTTCTTCAATTTCTATATCATGTGATATAACATCAATTAAGAGAAGATCAATGGTTATGATATTTAATTTTGAGATAGTAAAAAAAATGTCCCTCAGAGGACATTGCCACCTAGTTTATTTATAATGCATTTGTGGTTGTATGAGGGATAGTTACATCATATTAGGCGTTAGTGTGACCTGGCTATTGTTTTCATTCCTGTATTAATTGTGACATAAGGAGATATGGTTGTGTGTCAAGTTGACAAGGATGTGATGGCGACCCTTGGTTGAAAACTTGACTACATCTGGAATTAACTGAAATCCAAAAACAGAAGGCACACCTGTGAGGGATTTTTGCTTCATTTGATGTAGGAAGGCTCACTTATAATCTGGATCTTTGAGACAGGAAGACACCTTTAATCCAGATCTCGAGGCAAACAGACACACTTCTAATCTGGGTCACACCTTCTGCTGGGACCTGTGTCAGGGCATGGAAGAAGGAAGCGTTTGCCTTTTGCCTGCTTGCCCTCACCTTCTTCACTGGCATTGGAGCCTACTTCTTCGTGATTCTAGCATCTATTTAAGATCAGTTAAGACATCTAGCCTTGTGGATTGAGCAGCTTCTGGATTCTTCGACTTTCCTTTAACAGCCAGTCATTGTTGGATTAGCTATTAGCTGGAGTACAGTCTGTAGGTCTTTCTAATGTATGGAGAGAAAGAGATGGAGAGAGAAAGAGAGAGGTTCGTTCTATAAATTCTATTACTCTAGAGAATCCTGACAAATACATATTTTGGTACCAGGATTGGGGTATTACTGTGACAGACCTCACCATGTTCTTTTGGGCAGATTGTGGAAGTACTTTGGAACTTTGGGCTATGAAACTCATTGAGCGCTGAGAGCTCAGTGAGCTCCAGGAGCCTGGAAGATAAGGATGTTGAATTGTCAGAGGGAAGCAAAGACTATAGGGACTTCTGTTTGGAGAAGCTATGGTTCTACTTAGCTGGGGCTGAGGAATTAGCTGCAATTAACAAGATACCAGAACGACTAAAGTAAAACCTTTGCTTTGTTATTGGATGCTGGTCGGCTGAAGCTGAGAAGTAAGTGATGGAGGCCAGCATTGTTGAAGTGAAACCTTCTGGTGTTTCCTGAGCGTCAGCACCATGAAGCTGTGCTGCAGACATGGCCAAGGTCGTACCTTGTGCTGACGGCTGAACTTGGTAATGTCACCAGGACCTGCTGGTTTTGAAGGTGTGAAGCGATCATGGAGAGTGGCTGGAGCTTGCCTCTGCATGGTAGGGCTGGTGTCCCTGAAAACAGCCTACCAGAGGCTACTGGTCACAGTATCACCCAGTTGCAGCATGAAAGCCCAGCAGTTTTGGAGATGCCAGCACCGTGGTGAGCAGAGCAGCAGGGGAGGGGAGCCTGGAAGCCAGCTGTGTGTACTACAGAGGGCAGAGCTGGAGAAGTGACCCAGGCCCCAGAAGACCACAAGTGAACCGGGTGAACCACAGACAATTGGCCATTGAGTTGTTTACACTGTTGCAGCTTGGTTTTGCTTTGTTCAAACTTAGTTCTTCTCTTTTTAAGGAAAGTATTTGACTTGATTTTTATTTTTACAGAAACCTGCAGCACAAAAACTTTGAACTTTCTGGAATTTTTAAAAGGGATTGGATATTTTAAAGAGGGTAAATTTTTAGTGTGTTTAAATTTGTAAGGACTGTGGGGCTTAAAGTTATTTATGTTTTGCATTGTGATATTATAATGTCAATATTTTATCTTGGGGATAAATGAGAAAGGAGAGGTTCTAATTAAAAAGTGTTGTGTTTGGGTGTCAATCTGACATCAGCTGTACTGGATAGTTTTATGTCCAATTGACATAAGTTAGAATCATTAAGAAAGAAGGGAGACTCAATTGAGGGAAATTCCTCCCTAAGATCCAGCTGCAAGGCATTTCTTAATTAGTACTCAATGGAGGAATGCCCAGTCCGTTGTGGGTGGTACCATTTCTGGGCTGGTGGCCCTGGGTTCTATAAAACATCAAGTCCAACAAAGCAGTACACAACATCTCACCATGGCCTCTGCATCAGCTCCTGACTTCAGGTTCCTACCCTGTTTGAGTTCCTTCCCTGACTTTCTTGAGGGATGAGCTGTTGTCTGGAAGGGTATGCTGAAATAAATCCTGTCCCTCACAAGTTGCTTTAATCATGGAGTTTCATCGCAGCAATAGTAACCCTAACTAGGACAGAATCCCACAAGGACAAACTCGGAATGGCTGGTGTGACATAGAATGTCATCTCCCTCAAGGTCTCCTAGGAAAGACAGTCTCCTAGTTGGAGGCCTTGCTTTGGGAAGATCCAGATCTGTCCTTCAGATCACCTCAGGCACTGAAGAGCACTGTTTAAGCACCTTGAGGGACATGAGAACATGGGTTTACAAGTCATGAGACAGAGGTATACAGGAACATTCTAGCCTCTTTTCTGTTAATGGGATAAAATGCCACGGCAAATGGTAATTTGGAGGGAGAAGGGTTTATTCCATCTTATAATTCCAGGTTTCTGTTCACCGTTGAGTGATATCAAGACAGAACTTCAGTTAGTGACCTCACATCCACAGTCAAGAGCAGAAACAAATAAACTTAACCTTTCTCTCCTGCTTCCCTGTGCTCGACTTCTCCACCCCACCCCACCTCCAGTTTAGGAACCTTTGCCTAGTGCCTGGTTGTACTCACAATAAGCTTTTCTTATGTCAATTAACTTTATTAAGACAATCCCTCTCTGGGATGCCACAGGCCAACACAATTGTAACTCTTCACAGATGAAAGCCGATACCATCTGAGAAATGGCCTCCCGTGGAGAGGAGTTCTGAGGAAGCCTGTCAGGTCCACAGAGATACATGCCTACAACATTGGCACCAACAGTGAGCCCATTCCTCGAAGTATGATAGTTGATATTGTCAACCTGACAGGGGTCAGAGTCACCTATGAGATCAGCCTCTGGGTGTGGCTAGAAGGGATTTCCAGATCTGGTTAACTCAGATGGAAATACCCACTCAAACATTGGCAGCATCATTCCATGGTCTGAGTTCCTTGGTTGAATGAAAAGAGAGAAGCAAGCTGGGCAGCAGCGTTCATCCCCTCCCTGCTTCCTAACTGTGGGGCACCATGTGACCAGCTGCCCCCTATTCCTGTCGCCATGATCTTCCAGATGTGATGGATTGTGCACTGCAGCTGTGAATCAAAATAGACTCTTCCTCTCTTCCTCCCTCCTGCCCTCCCTTCCTTTCTCAAGGTTTTTTTTTTTTTTCTCAAGCATTTGGTACCAAGAATGAGAAAAATTTCAGGTTAGGGTTACAAATGATGCCGTGACACAGACTCTGGATCACAAATCCCTTGTATCCCTTTGGTCTTTCACTGTTAAGGTGTCATTGACTCAAAAGAGTGCATCTATCTTGAAAGCGTAGGTTCCATTTTATTTTTGTCGTTGTTGTTGTTTGTTTGTTTTTGCTTGACCTGATTTTAATTCCATCTCTTCTGGCAAAAACTACTTTCCTAAGTTCCCCTACTCCCCACAGCCTGTATCTCCTTGTGGCGTGGGAAGACACCCATCCTAGGTTCTTTGGACTCCTAGAAGTCTGTGAAAGCCACCATACCTGCCCATTCTCAAACCAAAAGTATTTCCTCATTATGGCAAACTAGGAAAATAAATGGCTTGAGGAAAACATTCTCAAACCTCTACTGCTGTAACTGAACACAGTTCCACGAATCTGGTTGAGGAGTCTCATTTCTTCTTTTTCTCTTAAGCGTTTTGGTTCTTAATAGAGTCACTGCCTCACAGAAAATCAGGTTCTCCTTGGATTAATATCTTTGAAAATTAAGTTGATTTATAACCAATTTTCTCCTCATTTAAACAACGACCCGCAAGGGTTTAGGGGAGCCAACAGGATCTGGGAAATGATGTGTGGTTGAGACTGCTCAGTGAAGCAGAATCTTCACAAACATGGGCATATGGCAGCCTTGCTTATGGAGCAAGGTAATGTGTTTCCTTGTTTTACATCCCTTCCCTCGTTTTGGAGGTATGGGCAGTTTGATGGGGATGAGGAAACACTAATCGGATAATTATCAAACAACCCCATCTGATCTCTTACTTTCAAAAGGTTAATCAAGACAAAGGGGGCCTGAGGAGACTACTCAGAAACACTATCTGGTACCCAGCTGTAGAACATTCGAGAGTGGAAAGGCAGATAGATGCCCTGTGTGAGTACACGGTAACAGACCTGGAACAAACAGGCCACCAAACGAAAGATCCAGTACCAAGTATGGGATACCTCTGTAGGGTCCTACAGGACCCTAGAACAATTCAGGCTCTTGGCATTACCTTTACTTGCCCATGGGAACTATTTCATAAGAAGACACCATACACTTTGGTTGCAAGAGTGAAAAACCAAGTTGGAGCCACACTGGAAGATTCCTCCAAACTGGCCAACTTTCACAGTGCCAGGTGGTGTTACAGAGGCTGCTGAGGATGGGTGAGTTCAAAGAAAACCATCACTGTCTCTGCCCAGCTGGAAAGTCTATACACTGTAATACCAACCTGCCAGGCATGAGGTGCCCATTGGTGCATGCAACAATGACAGAACTGTTATAAATCCATGGCTGGGTTTAATGCCTACTCCACAGGAGGAAGCCTATGCTTAGCACTGAGGTCTCAGTCCATGGCTAAAGTGGCCTCAGACCCTGGAGGGACAGAATACTGCTGCTTAGATGAATCGGCATAGCATCAAATCACCTTTGGAATATCTGTGTTTTTACCCACAGACAGGCTACTCTCCACCTTAGTCAGACATGCCTCTCTTTGCAGTGAGCTGGGTGATTGCAGAGATCCACAGCTGCACAGGATGCTGGGAAAAGGGATGGTTGAGGGCTCGACCCTAAATAAGATACGTATGCTGCCCAGGGAGCATAAGCATTGTGGAACGGGGGTCAGAAAGGGAGAACGTCATCTGGCACGCAGGACATGGCCATGGCAAACATGAGACACAGCAGCTGAGTCCGCGGGAGAAGACCCACACAGGTCAGGCCCACCTAGCAATCAGCTAGGAAGAGAGAAAGGGCTTACAAGGCCCAAGCACTCACTGCTGGTTTGTTGGCAGCGAACAGATTCTGGGAGAGATGGGGGCGCAGTATCCAGGTGTTCACCCGTTGATGAGCCCAGCAGGTTAGTTCCAAACCCAGGGTCCCACAGATGACCCTAGTTAGACTCTGCGGGACACTAAACAACGCAGAACCCATACATACGGGAGGGAGCTGTGTAAGGGAGAAGTGAGCTCGCAAGGATGAGGAGGGAAGTACCCAGAGTGCATATACTTGAATGCAATTGCCTAACCCTTCTGTACAAGAGATCAAATTTATTAGTAAGACATATATATACTTTTTTAATTGGTCAACTAAAAAATGAAAAAAAAATAACTGTTTCTCTCTGATCAGGCCTGAATATACCTTGGGCACTGTGGTCATGGATCAGAAACTTCAGTCTGTTGCAAATTCACCTTTGGCATCGAGTGGGCACCGGATGCCCACTCCCAGAAGCTTTATGGGAACAGAATACTGTATCGTGTATGCAGAAGGAGCAAAGTGTTCCATCGCATTAAGAATACTCAGGCCCAATGTGTGGATTGGGTATGCACACAAGTCCGTGGTGGGGACAGAAAGCAGGCAGGTGGATGTCCTCAGTGTGACCCCCTAAGGTCATTCTTTAAGCTCCATTGTAGCAACACATTTTCACAATGTGCAAAAGAAGGGATCCTACAGAACTTGGTATTTATGGTAAGGAAACCAAGAGCTCAGGGCCACACTTTAATCAGCTAACGGGGTACTCGTGGGAGCATTTTGGCTTTTGTTTCCAGGGGAACATTTGGTTTTCAGTACTGGGGATTAGACTGACATGTTAAGCCAGCCTTCTAACCACTGAGCTGACTGTAAGGGTCAGCACTTACTTCAAACCAGGGTCTCTTGACCTGATTAGTGGGAGTTAAAACTAAGTCAGGTTGGAGGGATCTCGGCAAAGCTGAGGATAGTTCAAATTTATTTCAATCAACTAGACTTTTACATTTACTTACCAAGACAGATTACAATGGTGGTTGCCATCATATAAGGGCAGCTGCAAACTAGACTTCAAGATTAATGTCTATCAATACCAATTGTTTAGCCAAGCTTCTACGTGTCTGGCTGACTGCTGGGGAACACAGAAACATGGGTGATCTGAATGCTTCACTGTCTGAGGGAGTGCCTCCAGTTTACCAAGAACCCGAAAGGCACACAGTGACCCAGGAACTATGGACTCAAACCTTAGGAACTCATGATGCACGGCTCTCAAGGCAGCTAAGCCAGGTCAACCCCATGACTCCTGGCATCTCACTGACTTGTCCAGTCTGGTGTTGAACTCACGCTTCAGCCCAGTTTGTCTTGGACATGTGATCCTCCTGCTGCCAGGAGTGGAAGAATGTTCTCTCTCACTCAATTCAACGAGGGGCTCTCAATTCACTGAGTCAGCCAGGCTAGCCTCCAACTCCTGGCCGGCCTGCCTCAGCCTCTTCTGTAGCTGGGATTACTGGTCTACACTACTAGGCCAGTCTGTGAGAACATGTTTTAATCCTATACCCAACTGAGTCTATGTCACCCAATCTCTATGTTACTATCGGTTCTCTTCCCTGCCCATAAGTCCCTTTAGGAAGATGATTTTTTTTTCCTCTGCTATTGTTCACAAGCTATCACAACCCTCCCTCCCAATAGAGCTCAATAAATATTTACATTTGCATAATGACTGCATGCATGCTCAGATTACTCTAGGCTCAGAGAACTTTTCCCAGCCATGTTTGGCTTCCCTCTCAGATTGCACTGGTGTTCAGCTAGCCAGCGCCTTTCCTTGTAGGGTGGTTCTGTAGGCAACTTCCTGGGCACCTAACTGCTGGGGTCTCCTCAGGTCAAAGCTTCTCTCCATCCCAGAGAATCACTGGCTGAGTGTGGCCTGGCCCACGAACAGCCTGGAGCCAGACTGCCCGGCCATCCCATATCGACAAGTGCTTTGAAAGGACAAACCCACTGGCCCTGGCTCCCCTGGGGTTCCCTCTCTGCCTCAGCTCAGCAATCAAAGGAAAAGTAGACTTTGGAAGTCATTTTGATCCGTTGGATTTTGTTTCTCCGATGCTCAAATTCCAGAGTCCTGGTCTTAGAGTTCATTTTAATGATCACAGGGGTAATTAAAAATTAATACTAGGAGCCATAATTTACAGCATGCTTTCAATTGGCTAGGGAGTCCCCTAAGGACTCAGATACCACACAACTCCTTGAATCATAGCTTGTGAACCAGCTGTGGTTTTTATTCTGTTTTCCAAAGGAAAGAAACAAATGCTTTCAGAGCTTAGGAAAGCTGTGTCTTTTCTCCGCAAATATGGTCACAAAATGTTTTTTTCTGGTCTCCAGGAGCTAGGATTCTCAAGGTTTCCAGCATTGTTCTTCCAACAGGAACTTCCCACCGCTCAGTCCTGCAGGGCTGGGAAAGGGAGGAGAATCTACCACAGGGCCCTGTCCAATTCAGCTATCCTGTGACAGCAGACCAAAAACCAAGCAGAGGGCACTGGCTAAGGAGCAAGCCACATGCTCAGACACAACCAATACACATGCTTTCGGGAGGGACAGGGGTTGCCCCCTCTGACCCACCCTGATACTCTCTGAGCCCAGGGCTCCCTTCCTTTTCCCCTGCTCAGGTTTGACCTCTTGGGAACCCACAAATGTGACGGAATTATCACCTGGCAGGCCGTCCGAGTGAGTTCAAGGCCTGGCTCAGATCCTGGGTAATAGTAGAGAAATAACTGACCATCTCTGAGTCTCTACTTTGCCCCACTGACACTGTATAGCTGGCGACTGGGCCCTGTGGGGATGGTGGGAGGGCAGTCAGGGAACACTGGGCTCTCCCTGACAGATGGCTGAGCACTGAAAAGCCGTGAGAACCGAGCAGCTTGTGGGTCCGCTCACACCCCGGGATCGTGCCTTTGTTTGTGGTACCACAAGGCGAGCGCTGTCGGGCCTTGCTTCCTCCTGGACTCCTCGGGACATCAGTGTCTTCCAGTGTGCAGAGCCCACAAAATGACCTGGAGGGGTCTCACCCAGCTCTTCGTGACAAACAACTCAGCAAGCTCTTCTGGGACTTGCTCGCTAGGGCTCATGGCAGTCTGTCCCCACAATCAACCCCACGGCCTTCAGAAATCAAGGTGCCAGTATAGAGGGCTGTGTGGCAACCTAAAGGGCCGAGCAGACGCTGAAATAGGCTGCTCAGAGAACAGGTCTCCATTTCAGCTTCCTGAGACAAGCAAGCAGTTGCTGAGGGACAGCCTCGAACAAAGGAGAATCGATCTCTAACACCCCAACAGCAGAGGGGGAGCCTGAGCCAGCCCCCACAGTCCATAGGTGCGAGGCCAGCCAGCCTCCACAACCAATAAGCTCAGGGTAATGACTGATTCAATGAGGACAATCCAGGCTTGCCCAAAATGGAAAACTACAGCTCCAACCAGCCCCTAACTCGTCCTAGCCAATTAGAACATAGAAATATATGATTGACATTTGTTTAAGCCAACTGTAGATAGAATGACCTAACTGCCGTAGGACCTCCCATTGGCTATACGCAAAAGCATCCTGTGAGCCCCTCTCGGGGTCTTCACCATCTTGCCTTTGTGTGGGGTGGTCAACCCCATTATGTTGGAATAAAAAAAAAATGCTTTTGTGGATTGCATCGTGAATGGTGGTCTTTTGTGGGACTTCTCAAATTTCCATAGTTTATGCGGCAAGCTCTCAGGGTGAATCTGCAGTAGAAACATGCAGACGTCTTACCATTAAGGCATGCACTGCTACGAAAAGTGGTAAAGTAATTTGCAAGTTATGTATTTTAAGTTTTTAAGACCTTTCCCAACACAGTTTGCTAAACTGTAATTTATATAATTTAGTATTTACGGAAGCTATATTTAATAACAACTCCTTCAGTTACTGAAATGTTAAATTTGGCTCCTGAGAATGTGTCTGTAAGAACCCTGAACAGAAGCCGGGCATTAGTGGCGCATGCCTTTAATCCCAGGGCTCGGGAGGCAGAGGGGTAGGTGGATCTCTGTGAGTTCGAGGCCAGCTTGGTCTGCAGGAAAAGAACAGAAAAAGAACCCTGCACAGGCTGAGTCCATTTCACCTCCCCTGACTTGGCTTTCGGCCCTGACTGACTCTTCCCTCTGCAGCGCGCAGCGCAGCAGCCCTGGTTAGAAGGGGAGAGTCTACTGAAGCTGCCTCCCCTCACCCTGCTCAGCCCCTCTGCCTGTGGGTGTCCCCGTGCCTGGTGCCTGTGCCCTGTGTGCTCTGCTCAGAAATACTTCATCTCTGTTATGATATGAAAGCAAACAGGAACAGTGAGATTAAAAAAAAAAAAAAAAAAAAAACCTACAAGAGGGCTAGAAGCCTGGCAAAGAGAACCCTGTCTGGGCCCCAGCCCTCCTGCAAGAGCTCACACACCCAGCATCTGTGGGCACATTAAGGACAGGGGCCTGCAAGATGTCTAAATCCATGCAAAGGGCATTAACTGAGTTTTGTCACTGAATATGTTCCTCATAATAATAAGCCAGGTGTGGTGGTACGCATCCACTGACTGTGCTAGGTAAATCAGGTATTGCAACAAATTATCAAACACACCATAGCTATGCACAAAAGCAAAACTCCATTCTTGTCTGTGTCGGGTGCATGCGTGCATGGAGGGCTTGGAGATCAGCATTGAGAGTGATTCTTCAGGATCTGTCTATCTTACTTTTTGAGACTGGGTCTCTCATGGGACCTGGAAGTTCCCTGTGCAGGTTAGGCTGGCTGCCCAGCCAAGTCCAGGGATGGATCCTCCTGTCTCTGGCTCTTTATCCCCAGTGCTGGGTGACAAGCACGTAGCACTGTGCTTAAGTTGTTGTTGTTGTTTGTTGGGGGGGGGTGTCTAGACAGGCTTTCTCTATAGCTTTGGAGCCTGCCCTGGAACTCACTCAATAAACCAAGCTGGCCTTGAAGTCATAGAGATCCATCTGCCTCTGCCTCTCAAATGCTGGGATTAAAGGCATGCGCTACTACTGCCCCTAGCTTGTTTTTTTTTAACACATGCTCTGGGGCTCAAACTCTGGTCCTCATGTAAACACTTTACTGAGCCAATTCCCCAGCCCACAGATTCATTCTCTTCTTGTTCTGGAGGTTTGAAGTTCCAGCAAATCCAGCTGCCAGTCTTCTTGGGAGGTGGAGCTCTAGAGGAGTTCATACCTAGACCTTTCAGCTCCTAGTGGCTGCCCCTACCCCTGCTGACCACACCCCTGGCTTGACACCCCCTCCTCCTTCAAAGTCAGCCATGCAATACCTTCAAGGCCCTCTCTCTCTGGCCCTGACCCCTGTCCTTGCCTCTCCTAAGGCCCTTTCATTTAAATCAGCCCCATCAGCCTGATCCAGGACCATACATACCCTTTCTCAAAATCCCTGCTTATGACTTGCACAGTCGTAGGTCTCAAGGATGAGGATGTGGACATCTTTGGGAGCTGTCACTAACCTTCGCCACCCTGCCCAGAGGATGCTTGAACTAATTAACAGAAAGCCCATGTCTGGACATGTGGCCTAGCCTTGAACAGGAGAACCCATACTTTTCCTTGTCCAAACTCCACAATGATCACAACAAAGAAATGACTCAATATTGGTTTGAACAACATTGAAAGTGAAAGAAACATGGATTTTTAAAATGGATTTCTTTCTTTTTTTTTTTTTTTTTTTTTTTTTTTTTTCTTTTCTTTTCAGATGTCAGAAAATACTCCTGGGTTTAGATGTTCTCTCTACTCCCCCAAATTCCTTAGTGAAATATCTTTTGAACCAAGGGCCACATTGGAGGAGAGTAGACTTGAGTTTACTCTGAAGTGGTGTGTGTGTGTGTGTGTGTGTGTGTGTGTGTGTGTGTTCTGTGATGCTGACTCCCACAGCATCTGCCTCAGAGACAATGTCATTGATCAAAGAGTGATCATTAGGAAAAAGCACCTTGTTTATCTTGTCTCCATGGGAACAGCCTGTCTAATGGCGGCTTTGACTCTCTGGGATGGAAACCCTTCACACAAAGCATCATTAACTCCTCACAGTGTGATGGGCTGCCAGGGAGAGGCGACCAGCAGGGCTTGCAGCTGAACAGTGACAGGAAGGAGACACAAAGATGCCGGCGTGGGCTATCTTCCTTCCCAGTTGTGGGGGAAAGAGGCTGGCAGAGGACCCTGGGGCCAATGGGTCCTTCCTCGTGCCCCTCCAGCTGGGTGCCCTAATATTATGGGATGAGAGAAAAGCCCACTGAAGCTCCAAGCCTGGAGCCAACCTGTCAAACAGCCCCTTCGTTGTAGAATCCATGCCCCAATGGACACTTCCATATGTGTGTGTGTGTGTGTGTGTGTGTGTATCAGGGTTATCTGCAAAGGTCCAAAACACACATCAAGAAGAGATAAGGTCAGCCCAGAACAAGAAGTTGTGCCCTGATGGGCCCCCCGGGGCCGATCCCATTTCCTGTCCTCCCCTCTCTATGAACTCAGAATCCCAGGGTCCTCCCTGAGGTGGGCAGCCCCGCTGAGGCCACAACCCTGGGAAGGATCAAGCAGCCAAGTCATCACCAGAAGAAATGGAAATGAATCTGAGGATTAGACAGTGAGGCCCCCAATGGAGTCCAGGGACAAGCAAGCTTTGCTATTCACTCAGGTTTCTCTGGCACCTTCTGCCAGCTCCTCTGTCCTCACTCTGTCTCTCTTGGTGCCTCTCTTCTGCCTCTCCTAAAAGTCTCCTGGGTGCCATGTTTTGGAAAGAAGAGCCTTGGGGTCAGGGTGTCCCCCTCACTGCTGGTCCTGCATAATGAATGTTGTGCCACAGTGGGGTTGGAGGCACAGGACTGGAAAGAATGTCTCTTCTCCAACAGCTGAGATGGAATTTTCCACTGGCCTTGCATAGCCACAAACACCGCTGTGTCAACGACCTCAGGTTCTGTTCCTCTAAGGCTTGTGCACCCTTGGGTGCAGGAGACTAGGATGATGCTCCACCCTGACATCACAGCCACCTTCAGCATTCACTAAGCAGTACTTCTTGCAGGTTCTTCCCGTCTGTGCTTGGCTCTGACTCTTTGTCTGCAGATCCTGATGGGCCCCTCAGGTACCGGCACAGAAGGGCCCTGACGAGGGACCCTGAGGCATCCACAACCTCCAGAAGTATATACAGTCTTCGGCCATAGCTGTTTAGCACATCAGCAGCCAGCCAGGGGTAAGAATGAACAAGTGAAGAGACGGCCCCCTTGCCTGTGGGGATGAGGACGGAGAGGGGACAGCAAACCCTTTCTGCAGCCCTATGAAAGCAGGAACTTCCTCCTCCGGACTCTGGAAGGCAGCAGCCTGCCATCTCAGTGCTCTATTGAATGGGCCCCTGCAACTCCAAAGGGACAGACCCTCGGTCTCCTGTAGCTGCTGGTGGCTGCTGATCTCTGGTATCCCACAACTTCACTCCATCAGCTTCACTCCATCTCCCTGAGTGACAATCTATGTATGACTTACCCCCTTTATCACAGACATGAACAGTTGTGTCACAGGCTATGAAAGAGTGTAGCCCCACCCCCACAGAAAGTCAAGTTTGATACTGGGATAGCGTGTGACTTTGGGAGCATGGAGAGAATCCGTTGGAACTGACAACAGTCACCCTACAAAATCAACACAGAAACACCCTGCCCTGCCCAGCACACAGGTGTGGGATGTGGAACAAGAGGGTAAAGGGATCACGTGCCTCCGGCCACAGGCCAGGACGGTGGAGGCACAGTCAAATCACAGTGGGTTCTTGCCTGCTTACTCTGCAGGAGTTATGGCCTCCTTTCCCGTCCGAACATCCCTGAGCTAGGAAGGCGCCTTCATTTCTAAGGAAGAGCTGGTAGTGCTGGTTTTCAACTCAAGGGCTGGTGGAAGCCAGGGTCTGCCTGGTGCCAGGAGAGAAACAGGTTCAAGGGCGTTCTGAGCCTTTGGAGGGGAAGTGAATGCACTGAGGCTGAGCTAAGATCTTAGAACCCAGGCTGGTTGAAGACTGGAAGGGTGTCTCTGAGCATCCTGGGGGGGGGGGTGGGGGGCGGAACGAGCCTCTGAATGCGCTCCTGGTAACAGAAAGGGGGTTAATTAGCATTTGTTGGTTGCAAGGAATAGAGCTGTGGTAAACCAGGGGAGGGAGGATCCATTGTAAGGTTTCATCTCTTGAGAGGCCAGGTTAAAGGTGTGGGGGGCACAGGTTAAAGGTGGGGGGACAGGTTGAAGGTGTGGGTGGGCTCAGGGACAGGCGAGGCTGGGAGAGACATTGTCTTGCTTAGATTTCCATTGCTGTGATCAAACACCATGACTAAAAGCAACTTGAGGAAGAAAGGGTTTGTTTCCCTTTTACAGCTTATAGGTCCATCATGCCATGGGTCAGAGCAGGGAAGTCTAGGCAGGAATCCAGAGGCAGGAACTGAGTCCAAGGATGGGTGCTGCTTACTGGCTTGCTCCCCATGGCTCTTCCAAAATGAGCTTGTGTTAAGCTGGCATCAAACTAGCCAGCACAAATATCTCAGACTCCACTGAACATCTCCACCCCCCCACCTCACCCCTACTCCCCGTCCAAGGTCACTCACTGCCCATGGCTGTCTCTGGGCCTTTGAGATACCCCACTGCATTAGAGATAATACTCCCATCAACATCTTCCAGACATAGTATGCTGTTTGTTGTTATTGTTATTTTCATCTTGTTGTTTTTGTTTTGCTTGTTATCAAAATGATGCAAGCTAGGGTCATGGGAAGAGGAAGCCTCAATTGAGAAAAATGCCTCCATCAGACTGGCTTGCAGGGCATTTCCCAGATTGACCTTTAATGTGGGAGGGCACAGCCCACTGTGGACAATGCTACCATTGGGCAGGTGGTCCTGGGTTGTATAAGAAAGCAGGCTAAGCAAGCCACGGAGAACAAGCCAGTAAGGAGGGGTCCTCCATGACCTCTGATTCTGCTCCTGCCTCACATTCCTGCTTGAGTTCTTACCTTGGCTTCCCTCAATGCTGGGCTATGAATGGGAACATAGAATAACCTCCTATGACAGGAGGAGCTGCTGTTTGTCATGTGTTTGCTGCAGCAACAGGAAAGAATCAAATTCCCCAGGACACGGAATTTGCCCCAACTTGTATTGTATCCATCCACACTGTGTTCTGACCAGCTGTGGGCAACATGAAGGAGTTTGGTAGCGGTGTGACAGGGACACCCCGCAGGGTCAATGAAAGAAGAATGAAGACCCACACAGAAGTAGAGGGAAGGCTCCATCAGCTGCCTCCCCTGTGGGAACTCAGATTAGAATGAGGGAGTCAGGACAAGAAACACTGGGGGCCAGGCATGACTTGAGAGGTCTGTGTGGGAGAGGAGCCCGGCTGCACCCAGGCCCTCCAAGCTCTACAGTGCATGCACTTGCAGGCTCTTCTAGGGACAGGGTCACCTGCCTCAGGACTTGTCTCTTAGCAACTAAACAGCTGACTAATACTCAGTTTTCCCAGTGACTTTAATAACCTGAAGATATTAATTCCAAACAAGACATTCAAGTTGTTACTCTGGGAACACATCTGCACCCTTTCACAGATTACAGGACGGAATGCCACATTTGAAACATCCTCGGGTCCTTCCCTGCCCTCCCCTCAAGGACTCCAGAGCGCCAGACAGACACATGGATCTGCTCGCAGCTGCAGTGGATCCCTACTCCAGGAGGGCTGCAGGCAGGCCGGTGCGGTGAGGGTGCGGCTCAGGGCGTGGACGTGAGGAGTTGGAAGCCAAGCCGCACTGAGCTTCTCCCCGTTGTTTCTGGAAACTGAGCGTTCAGGTTCGGAGAACATGTTCATACCTTGCAGAGGAGAAGGTGAGCTTTTGGGGAACCCAGGACACAGTTGCCCACTATGTGCACTCGGTGAGAGACATGAGCCCCATCACCTTGCCCTGCCCCCCACCCAGGTGCCTCCCCTGAACCAAATGCACCCAGAAGTGCCTCCCAGAGCCTCAAGTAAGCCTCTGGACACAATTTGCATAAAAATCTTAAAGTTAAAGCTAAGCTTTGAATTTGAAAATAATCTAAGAACAATAAGCGATCATTATCTCCTGTCCTTACATTTGCAAGACCCTGTGGTCTCGTGCCTAATTTAAGGATCTGTCACTGCTTCTGCAGATGGGAAACCGAGGCTCAGAACGGCTGAGGAGCCCACGGAAAGCTTCTGACCCTTTGGATAACCAGGCCGGCAGTGCACCTCAGGATTTTCCTAACCTTTAGACTCTAGGCTGCCTCTAGACAAATCCCATGCAAAACCCAAGGAAAGCAAAAGGAATTAATGACAGAAAAAGGAAATAAATAATTAAAAACAATTTAGAGGGTATAGAAGGGACCAACTGATCACAGACTCCTGCAGGCTCACTAGGGCTTGTGCAGGGCTCAGTAAGCAGATGTCCCAGGCTCAAGGCCAAGAGACCTGCTGTGGGGACCAGGGAGCTCCTCCTCCCTCACCCTTCACCAGCTGACAACACTCCCTGCCCCTCTGCACCCCCTCCTCCCCCACCCCTGCAGCTGAGTGGGTCTCCACCAATGTGTTCTGTTCTCTTCCAGAACCTCTACCAAGCCGGGAGGAGATAATGAGCAAATGCTAAAACAGGAAAGCAAATGCTAGGACTGATCAATAAAAAACACAAGGATGTTTGTTTTTTCAAAGACAAATAAAAGGAACAAAATTTTACCAGGTAGGACAAAGCAAATGGAAACACAAGCTTAAAAAAACAAAAAGCAGGACATGCCGCAGTTAAAGGGACTCCGTTTCAGCTGGCCCGAGCCGTGAAACATGTTTCCGTGATTGACCCTGGTGCCCTTCTCTCTACCCACTAGTCTTTGCTGGCAATCGTCCTTGGCGACTTTGGCGGGGTGCCTGGATTGAAGGACAGGCCCCTGGACTCTCTGGTGGAGGCCCTGCCTATTTTTTTTTTTTTTTTTTTTTTTTTTTTTCCTCACTTGCTGTTTATTGTGTGGATGGCATCATCCGTGTTGTGGACAGGACCTGGAGCAGGTGGGGGATGGGAACCTAATGTGCACCTTACTAGGAAAGGTTGGTGAAGCTCTGAGGTCACAGCGGGCCCCACCTGCAGAGCTCTGGACCTGGTGCAGCTTTCTCTTCCCAAGTTGTTTCCTCCTTGGTGATGTGCAACATTGCCTGTAAGATCAGAGAGAGCCCTGGGGTGAGCAGAGCACCTTATACCAGCTCTGTTTACAAAATCCCCATTTTCTTCTGGCGAGGAACAATGGTGTGGGAGGGCTTCTGTGTGACATACGCATCAAGACAGGTGAGAACCGAGACCTGGGTCGGGTTTTTCCACAGTCCCACAGGCAGCATTTCAACAGCAGCCCTAGGTGGGAGGCCAGGCTGGGGCGAGCGTAGTCAGAGCACAGCACACACAGTAACAGACCTTTCAGTGTGGCCTGGCGCTGAGCTGTGAGAAGCCCGCTAAGCTCCCCTGCCTAGAGCCCCCATCAGCCAAGCATGGCGGCCCACCGTATAATTGATATTCACAAGAAGCTCGCTGTAAATGAAACTTTAAAACACCATTAGTGTTAAGTGCATTGTAGTCTGATGCTTTCAAATCTGCTCATTGGTGTGTCATAGATGATGTAGCGAGACCCGCTGAGGGAAACCTCTTTAAACGTTCAGGGCTGTCCTAGAGGCCCGCCGACCCTCCGGCCGTTTTAATGAAAGATGTGTGTGGCGGAGGACAGAGCAGGGCCGGCGTTTGCAGTGATGCCCCTGCTTCCCAGAATCTACTCCTCCCTGGCCAAATCCGGGAACACGGATGCACTGTGTCCTCAAAGGGATCCACGTCGCCTCCAGCTTCAGCCCCTTCTCCCTCCCCTTCAGGCACCTCCACCAATGTGTATGTTCAAGTCCCGACCATATTTGGAAGAGAGTATGCTAGTATTTACCAAGAGAAACAGAAGTTAGCCTGGAACGCCTTACACTCTCAAGACATCCAGGGACATAGCTTGCTAAGCCCGGAATTAACCTTCAAACTGTGAAACTGATCACAGTGACAGTCGTGACTGGCCATCACACAGGGTCCCTGCAGGTGACATAAGGTCACGTCTCAAGGTCACACTGGTGCTCAGACAGGCCATGTATCCAGGGGAGGTATAAAGATACCTTATCAGGTTCTGTCAACTCTATGATCCACTGCTGAGCAACTCAAGGCATCAGGCTACAATGTACTCACTCAACACTGATTGATGTTGTTATACATTTAACTGAGTTCTTTGTGAGCACCAGTTATGCTGTATGTCACAATAGCTGGCAGATGGGTGTCTCCAGGTTGTTAGTGGGATGGGGGGTGGGGACACACTCAGAGGCTCAGCGGTCGAGGAGGCTCCTGAAGGTCCAGGGAGAGAGCAGAGTCAGAGGGGCCTCTTGGCCGATCAGTTAAGGCAGTTCTAGTTAGGAACGGGGGCATCAAGAAGGGGAAATGTTTGAGAAGTCCTGATTCAGTGCATGAACCTGGCAGGCTGGCGAAGGCAGCAAGGCCCAGGCCCCAGCTCACTGTGACCGCAGACTCCACCCCGGACCCATGACACAATCAACCCTGCTTAAGATTCCTTCTTTCTACACTCCCATTAGGTAGACAAAGATGCCCATGGAGGTCCAGGTCCTTCGCCATCTCTTCCTTTATGCTGTACCAAAGGCTTGGACCAGTGTGAAAGCCAGATCCTCACTGTGTACCTGCCCGTGGCCTCACCTGGGCACGGGGCTCCAGAACCTGATCTGATGGCATCGTTGATGAACTTCCATGCCCTTTGACCTGTATCTTCTCCCCATCCTTGTCCTGGGAGCGTAGCCTGCTTCCCCGTCCATCTAGCATGCCTAACGCTGCAGATTTAAGCCCAGGGATACCAGAGTCTCTCCCTGATTTTGATTTCACTCTCCTTTGGTATGTGCCTAGAAGAGGGGTGGCTACGTCTTAGGTATTGCAGTTTTATTTTTTTAGTTTAATTTTTAAAAGACCCTTCATACTGTTTTTCATTACCACTGTATCGATTTTTACCTTCCAGCTACACACAAGACCCCCCCCCTCGCCCCGTCTCTTCTCCATCCCACCAACACTTGTAATCTTTAGTGGCTTTATTCTGCCCATTCTAACAGGTGTGAGGCAACAACAGCTCATTATTCTTGGCTCTGCATTCTCCTGGTGATTAGGGATACTGACTGCTTTCCCACACACCCATGGTCATTTGTACATCTTCTTTAGAGAAATCTCTTGCCCACATTTTTGATCATGCTATTTCTTTCTCGGGTTGAGCAAGTTCTGTTTGTATTCTGGATGGGCAGCCCTTGTCAGGTGGAAAGCAGGTAAATACTTTATTCCATTCTATTTCTTCTCCTTGCCCTATTGGTGTTTTTTGGGTAGGCTCTAGGGAGTTTGAAGTTCCCTGTGTGTCTGACGGGAGCTCAGAAGTCCAGTGACCATTAGCATCCTTAATTCTGGTTCTACTGGAGCTGATGCCACCCGACCACGCCAGAGCAGGAGTGCACTTGTCCATTGATGAGATGGCCACAGAGGTATTGCTGCGTGGCTGCCAGTGGTGAGCTGCACATTTTAAAGGTACATGTATGAAGCGAGGCCAACTTTCAGCCATCCCAACCCCTACCCCAGAAGAACACCCTTCATGACCTTTGTCCCATCTCCATGACCTTTCAAAGCTTGCAGAAAATGTTGAGTTGGCTCAGGTCAGGGGAAGCAGATGCAAGTGAGTGTTCTCTACCCCTCTTGGCTACAGCACCTCCTCTAAGGCCCCTGCTCCCCAGAAACCCAGGCTGACAGACAAATACTCCGTCATGGAGAAAAATGAGAGGCAGACCCCAGTCCCACTCTGACTAATTATCCTGGGAGCAAGATGTTGAAATTCAATCTGCATATTGAGAATAGGACAGGGCAGGAAGGAGGCTCCACTGACATTTCCCCAGATCATGGTGTTAAGTCTTCCAGTGGTGTCTTAGACAGTCTCCTAATGAAGTAATAAAAACAGTGTGAAATTTCAAATCCAAGGACATCTTTAAAGGACACCAGCTCCCCTTTCTGAAGTGATGTAAAAGGAGGACTTAAAAATTAAAGACACAGGAGTGCTTTCCAGGGACACACACACCTGCCTGGGTGACATCTCCCAGGTGGCATCCTATGGCATTCCATTATGTCTTCTGCCTTGGCACACTTGCTATCTACAGTAACCTGGTAGCTCCTATTCACTTTTAAATGTCCAAGTATGTGTGTGGGTAACAAAATCTGCCAAATCCCTGCAAAAAGTTTATATTTTTAATATTTAAAATATGCCTAACTGTGATTATAGCCTGGTGCTACCTGGTGATGTGGGAAAGACCTGCACACTGTGAGTAGCATAACTCTTGGGGCCCGGGGACCCTGGAGTATTTATGGATGGAGACAGCGAGCTGGGCGGTTGTGTGGTTTTATCCATTGCTCTCTGCTCTTGACTACAGCTGGCTTCAAGTTCCTGCTGCCTTAACTGGAATTTCAGACCCATGTACTCCTTCTCCCTGAGGTTGCTTCTGTCGGGTATTTTATCACCCTAAAGAGGAGGCCCCGCGCCTGTCCTCTGTGTTTGAGCGAAAGACACCAGGGCACTTGGAGAAACAGCACCACGGTCTACAGACAGTGGGAAAGAATCCTTCAGTCCCCAAAATTTACACCATCGCCCTCTAGATTTCCTGGAAGACATAGATGGTTTCCAGGGATTGGCCTTGGGCTCCAGCTTCTCACAGGCCCTGGCACACCCGCCCTTTGGAGGGAGCTGGCAGCTGCCTTCGTCTTCAGCCAGGTCTCTCACCTCTCCTCAGGGCTCTGAGGAATTTACACCAGCCCAGGTAAAATGAACTCACACTGGGAAGGAGGCATAGGCTTAGGCTGCTCCTCCCCACAGCCACCCATGATGCACAGAGACCAACATGAGGGGAGACAGGGAAGGAAAGAGCAAGGTAAAGGAGTGGGCACTGCTGTACCACTTAGCTTTCTGATGCCGTGATAAATACCACGACCAAGAGCAACTTGGGGAGGAGAGGGTTTGAACGGGTTATAGTTCACTGTTGAGGAAAACGATGCTGAAACTCAAAGCAGGAGCCTGGAAGCAGAAACCATAGAAGGAAAACTTGGTCCCTGCCTCTCCCAGCTAAAACTGCCCAGAGGTGGCACCACCCACAGTGGGCTGGGCCTTCCCACATCAACCATCGATTTAAAAAAAAAAAAAACAAAAACAAAAACAAGCCTCAGACTTGCCCACAGTACAATCTAAAGAAGGCGATTCCCTCTGCCTAGCTTATGACGAACTTAAAGAGCACCACAGTCAAAATGTATGATATATCTGAAAGAAATTTGTCTTTATGAACCCAACAGTATGTACAGTTACGATACACTGATAATTTTTTTAAAAAGTAGATCCACTTAAATGTTTCTTCCCTCCAGCCCTACCCAGAGTGCCTCCCATCCTAAAAAACCCTCTCCTATAATGCACCTCGGTACTAGGACCCACCTGCAGGAAGCTACATGTGCACCCCACTTCAAATCAGACTAGGCTTCTCCTCCCTTGCTACCCAGGTCAACTGTCTTTGTGGTCAGTTTCCATTCAGCCATCTTCAGGAGCATATGCAGGTATAAGAGTTAAGGGACAGATCTGGATGGAACTAGTTTTGGGTATGGGTGAGGCAAACTGTCATCTGAGTGAACTTTTAGAGAAAGCCCTCATATCGTCCTATGCCTATGGTAACTGGATGGGCATATAATTAAACCAGTGCATCATGGGAGAAGACATGAGCAGTGAGAAAAGGCTTCCGTAACCCAAACCTGTCAATCCCAAATAAAGCAGCACCCACTCCCATAGCTCTTAGCAACCAGATGGTCCTCCTAGATGCCATAATGAAAGGGCTAGACAGTAACTTGGGGCCCTTGATTACTCTCCCCTCAAGGAAGCCCACTGCTGTGGTGCAGGGTTTCCACTCGTGCCTGCAATCTGCAACAGTTTTATAAGACACCAGAATCTGGAAACACTAAATCCAGACATTGGCCCGTGGTAACACCCCCAATCTGACACTTGGTGACTGGGACAGTGTGTGCCAGGGAAATGCAAGTTGGTTTATAGATACTGAGTCCTCAACCTATGTGTGGCTAGCCGGCGTTACAGAGCAAGAGTTCTCCAGCCCTGGATCCCTGGGGAGGGGCAGGACCTGGTGCTCACCTTAGTCCTAGATGGAGCACCTTCTGGGACCAGTGGAGGGGAGGGGTGTGGACTGGCTCATGGCCACCAGGAACAGACTGAGCATCTAAGCCAGGTTTTAGGGGTCCAAAGCCTTTTTGTTCTGTTCTCCAGCTGATAAACATCCCCCCCAGGATGTGTAAGGACCCCCTTGTTTAAAGGTGAGGTGAGGTTAATGAGTGCAGGCTTGGAATGGTCACTGAAGGACAAGTGGGGAACAGGGACAGTTCAAAGCCATCCTGGTTGGAACTCTAGAGACCAAAGGATGCTATAGAACCAGCTGGACTAAAGGAAACACCCACCCAAACTTGGCTGGAGTCCTTACTATGCTGGGCCCTTTGCACAGGCTCCTATCAGATTTCCATAGGAAAAACTCCAATGGAGTAAACACTTGTTTCTGATTGTGTGGTATTTTAATATTTCCAGAATTACACAACAGTCCTTTCTCTCCCATTCTGAGGATCAAACTTTTGAATTGAGAGAAGCTGGGAAGGGCATGGCTGCATTTAGGTAGATATGTGATATGCCCCAAACTCAAACTGTGAAAAATATTTCTGTTTTAGTTTCAATACCCAAATACCCAAAATACCCAATACCCAAAAATAAACCTCATACATAGCAATTTGTTTGACATAGTAAGAAAGTCAGCAAAAAATATTATGCAAGTGTATTCAGAAGCAGGACCTTGGGCATTTAGCATCAGGTGGTGGCAGGAGAAAGGCATATGGCTTTTTATGAGGAGAAAACTTGGGCACACATTCATGATCAAACCATGGGATTCCATCCCCCAAGTCAGATATAGCAAGAAATCCCCAACAGGAGCCAAGCGGACAACAGCACCATGGTCTTGAACTTCCAGCCCCCCAGAGCCTCTATGACTTAAATACAGCCCCCTAAGTCAGTAGTGTTCAGCTATAGCAACAGAAAGTATACTAGCCTCCTACCTCCGAACCATTTTGAAATATCTTCGAAAGCCATTTAAGCCAGTCCCCACAGGTAGAATTGTACATACAGATTTTATTAGCTTTTAATAGAAACATATTTTAACACATAGACAAGTCACCTAATTGATAAGTTTGCAAATTGACTTCAGTAAATTATGTCAGCTTCGGGGATTTGGTTCTGGGGCAGAGTAGTTATGTGACGGATTGATTTACAATTCATTGCTGCCAATCAACCCCTCTCGGGCCCAAAGCTAACTCCTGCTCCCAGGCCCTGTCTTTGTCTCTGGACCTTAGCTTTGCAGCCCTATGCTGTGTGTCAGTTTCTGCTGCACACTGGCTGGTTTTGTGTGCCAACTTGACCCAAGCTAGAGTCATCAGAGGGACTAAGCCTCAGTTAAAGAAACCGCCTCCGTGAGATCCAGCCACAAGGCATTGCCTCCATTAGTGATCAATGGGGAGGGGAGGACCCAGCCCATTGTGGGGGGGGCCATCCCTGGGCCCTGGTGGTTCAGGGTTCTCTAGGAAAGCAGGCTGAGCAGGCAGTGTGAGCCAAAGCTCAAACCAGAGCAGCCCCCTCCACCCTCCTTGGTCTCTGTATCAGCTCCTGCCCTCAGGTTCCTGCTCTGCCAGACTCCCTGCCCTGACTCCCTTTGATGATGAACAGCAATGTGGAAGTGTCAGCTGAATAATCCTTTCACTCCCCAACTTGCTTTCCCAAGGTCCTTGGTGTTTTTGTCATAGCAATAGAAAAGCTAGTGAGCCTCACTCCATCTCCCGAAGCAATATGAAGGATAGCCAGTAGCCCTCAAGAACGTCCCCAAGACCCCGGTGCACAAGGACGGCTTACAACCTTGACCCCACCTCTTCTCCTGGAGTCTCTCAAAATGCATGGCATGCTTGCTCCATTCCACCCGCAGGGGTCTCATTGCACCCTGTGCTGTGTAGCCACGGGTCAGCATGTGTCTGGAAACAGATGCTCTCTACCGAGTCCCCTCCCACCCTCCTCCCCTACAGATGTAATTTCTGGCTCCATGAGTCAAGTCCCACTTGGAATGTCATGAACAGATGTCTGGGGCCTGCGAGGGCAGTGCAAGCCATTAGCCTGCAGGCCCGTGGGACTTCTCTTCTCCTAAGAGCCTATATGTTCCTAATATCAGGAAGTGTGGTTAACACTGGGCTTCAGAACAGACTTTATTCAAAGGTAATAAATGTGTCTCACATAAAGCAGGCAGGGCTGGGCGTCCAGGCAGAGCCCCCAGCATAAAGTATCATTTTGGTTCAGTGTGATGTCACCAGCCACCACACAGATGCGCCACACAACACCAGAAATTAATCAAAGCTGTTGGCGATTTTAATAAACAGCTGCTTTGGAACATGCCTCTGAACAAACATGGACCAGGACCAAATATGTCTGAGGAGGAGACCACAGGTTAGAAAGCGCACTCTTTTTTGTCTTTGGAAAGCAAAGAGAAAACAGACTTGGGTGTAATTTACAACAGACTCTCCAAAAAAGTGTGTCTGTAGAATGACCCTAAGAGACATTTAATGAGAGTAAACACAGAGGGCTGCACAAATCTGGCCAGTGGCCAGGTGCGCAAGGACACACACCTAGGAGTGCTTGATTTACGTGTGACTGACAGTATCTCACCTTGCTGGGACTGGATACCTGGCATGTGAAATGTTCATAGGCCCCTCTCCATGCCCTGTATGCATTGGCGGGAGGTCTTAAGTTCATGGACATGACCACCCCTTGAATAGATCAGTAGGTTCCCAGGTCAGAAAGCATCTGTCCATCGTCTCCACTCCCATCCTCAAAGCAGAACCTGAAGCATCTTCCTGGGGTTGGGGGATCCAGAGACTTCTAATACAGTTCTACATTTCAACAGTGTGGATGGTACCACCATCGATCTACTCTGCCAGCTTCCATGGTGACAGAAGGCCAGAGATGTCTCCACGCTCTTGCTTCACCCTGAAGAGAGTCTAGATGAAGCTCACACCTACCCTTTGAGGTTGATCGGTCTGACCCACATATTAGTTAATCTCACAGCAGAAGGCTTCCTCTGCTGTTACAACTTAGACATCTCCAACCTTGGGCTACAGTTGACCCCTGAGGAACTAACTTCTCTAGCTGAGTGTTTTGAACCAGATCCCTCACAACCCAGGAACCTCCTCCAAGAGACTGGATGTGAGTGGGGACAGCTCCCCTCTGGGTGAAGGATGTGCAGTCAACTTCAGGAAGGCACAGTTGGCTCCACTCTACAGGGCTGTGTCTGGAAGGACTCCTGCTTTGGATCGCATCTCTCTAGGTGCAGCAGCCTTTCCATCCCTGCAGAGAACAATGAGGTTGCACCTCAGGAGAAAGGAAACACACAACTTTAAACCTACAGGTAGGTTTTTAAACTATAATACTAATAAGCTTAATTCTAGATTGAAGAGGCTCAGACAGAAAAACACCATCTAGGTTCTCTCAGAAGTTAAAACATCGATGTTTCTAAACAACAAAGCCATATGGCTAAAATCCTGAGATCAGTGTTAAAATAATTCTAGGACCTGGAGAGATAGCTCGGTGGATAAAATACTTGTCATGCAAGCATGGTTTGGACTCCTGGAACCTACACTGGAAGCCATGCAGGCACCGTGTGCTGCCATAACCCCAGAACCCAGAGAGTCCTCAGGGCAAGTTGGCTAGCTAGAGACCCTCGCCTCAGTAAATGAACTAAGAAGAAACCTAACCTCTGACCTCCACACAGCCACACATGTGCATTGACATACATGTGAACCTGCAAACACATGCATACACATGGAGACACACAAACACATGGAAAGTAATAGTATAGCCCAGGAGAGCAGGGTTCATGAAGCCAGCCAGGGCTTGGGAGGTAGACTGGCCACATGGTTACTCTAGGATCTTGCACCATGAACAGAGGGCTCTTGTTAGCATTTCTTTGTGCTTTCGTGTATGTTGGGAGTGCCTGATAATTTCTTATTCAAAGGGAGCATCTTACTCTTAGCTTTGTTGTGTGTTTGTAAAAGTGACAAAGAACAAATAACATGTGATGGGAGATGTCATTCTGTAAATATGTTTCTCATACTGGTTAATGATAAAGCACTGTTGGCCAATAGGAAAGGAAGAGAGGAGGGACTAGGAGATGAGGAGGAAAGAGGAAGTAGTAAATAACATGGAGAGTCTGGAGAAGGCAGAACCGCCAGCCGCCTCTCACTGGTAAGACCACGTGGAAATACATAGAAATGGGTTAATAATTAAGACAGAGCTAGCCGATAAGAAACTAGCACCTGGCCAACAGAATTATATCAAATACAGAGTCTCAGTGTGTTAATTGGAGCTGGCTCGGCGGTGGGACAAGACCAGGCGGCGGGCAGAAAAACCTTACTCCCTACAAACATGTATAATGGCTGAGATGGAGACAGTAATGGGGAATCCTCGGTCATCACTGAGAAGGTGCCTCAAATGGAAGGAGGTGGTGCTGACAGCTGTCACTGTCCGTGACAAGGACACTGCTCCCGGGATGCTGACCTATAAGCTTGGGGTGCCCTAGATTGATGGTAGACAGAGCTGACCTGATACAAATTTATGTGAACTCTGGGACATAAAAGGCTGATGTCACTCAACATCATGACTTAATGGGGAATGTCCCTCTGTATATATGTTTCTCTTATTGTCTGGTGAATAAAACACTATTTGGCCAGTAGCCAGGCAGAAATCATAGGCAGTACTGGCAGAGGAAGGTAAGACATGCTAGGCGTTCTATGGCAAGATAAAGCCATGAACAAATACATAGATTCGAAGTTGCGAGTTAATGATTAAGACAGAGCTAGCCAGTAAGAAGCCCTAGCCATCTGACAACAGTTTACACATTAATATAAGCCTTTGTGTGTTTATTTGGGGCAAGGTGGCTGAGGCACCAGGCTGGAAAGAAACTCCAGCTACAATGCCTCAGGCCCTAGTCTAAAAAATCCCACACCTGAGGATGTGTTACAGTGGGTTTGGTGATGTTAGTGTTAGACTTCGGAACAACGGTTGTCTTGGCTACTTTTTCAATGTTTGGTAAGACAACTTTTAAAAGAAAATGTTTAATTTGGGGTCCGTGCTTCCAATGAGTTAGTTTTTACCATCATGGCAGGGAGCATGGCAGCATAGAGGTAACCATGGTCTGGAGAAGTTGTTGAGAGCTTAAATCTCAAGCATGAGGCACAGAGAAGAGAGACGCTGAGCATGACAGGAGCTCTGAGCTTCAATGCCCATCCGCATTGGCACATCTCCTGGACAACACCACCCCTCCTAATCCTCCCAACAGTTCTTCCAACTGTGGGCCAAGTATTCATGTAGATGAGCCTGTACGAACGATTCTCACCCAAACCCCACAACAGTGGAAAGCACACACACACACACACACAGTCACACACACACGTGTGTGTATGTATATATATATATATATATATATATATGCATGTATGTATGTATGTATGTATGTATGTATATATATATTTTTTTTTTTTAAATTTTCAACAAGCTGGTTTTCCATGTCGATCCCAGTTCCCTCACCCTCCCCTCTCCCCTTGTCCCCCTCCCAGCTCCCATCTCATCCCCTTTCTGCTCCCCAGGGAGGGTGACGCCTTCCATGGGGGATCTTAGAAGTCTGCCATATCATTTTGAGCAGGGCCTAGGCCACTCCCTCCAGATATCTAAGGCTGAGAGAGTATCCCTCTATGTGGAATGGGCTCCCAAAGTCCATTAGTACAATAGGAGATAAATACTGATCCACTACTAGAAGCCCCATAGACTGCCCAGGACTCCTAACTGACACCCACATTCAGGGAGTCTGGGTCAGTCCTATGCTCAGACTGAGGTTCATGATCTCCCCCTTATTCAGGTCAGCTGTTTCTGTGAGTTTCTCCAGCCTGGTCTTGACCCCTTTGCTCATCACTCCTCCTTCTCTGCAACTGGATTCCAGGAGTTCGGCTCAGTGTTTAGCTGTGGGTGTCTGCTTCTGCTTCCATCCTCTACTGGATGAAGGCTCTAGGATGGCATATAAGGCAGTCATCCATCTTGTTATCGGGGAAGGGCATTTAAGGTAGCTCCTCCCCACTGTTGCTCAGATTGCCGGTTGGGGTCATCCTTGTAGGTCTCTGGACATTTTCCTAGTGTCACATTTCTCTTTAAACCTACAATGGCCTCCCTCTGTTATGGTATCTCTTTTCTTGCTCTCCTCTATTCTTCCCCGACTCAATCTCCCTGCCCCTCCATGCCCCTCCTCTCCCCTCCTCCTCTCCCTCCTCCTCTCCCCTCCTCCTCTCCCCTCCTCTTCTCACCTGACTCCCTCTCCCCTCCCCCCCCATGCTCCCAACTTGCTCAGGGAGATCCCTCTCCACTTTCCCCTTCTCCAAGGGACCATGTACATCTCTCTTAGGACAATTCACAGGCAAATGGATGGAACTAGAAGAAACCATCCTGGAGTGAGGTAACCCAGTCACAAAAACAGGAACATAGCATGTACTCACTCATATACGGATTTTTAGACATAGAGCAAAAGGTTGCCAGTCTATAATTCACACCCGCCAGAGAAACTAGGAAACAAGGAGGAACCTAAGGCTCTTTTTTTTAATTCTGGGTGCTGTGCATCCTACCTCCATCCTTGCAAATTTGGGTAAGGACGATGCTATGAAGATGCACTTGGGCAGCCATCAGCCTCCACCAAGGACCAGGCCTCTCTACTCTCTCTCTCTCTCTCTCTCTGTCACTCTCTCCTTCACTCCCTCACTCCTTTCCCCATTCCCCTCCCTCTCTCCCCCTCTCCCTTTATCTATCCCTCTCTGTGTCTCTCTTTCCTTTCTCTCTCCTCCCTCTCTCTCTCCCTCCCTCTCTCTCTCTCTCTCTCCCTCACTCCCTCGCTCCTTCCCCCACTCCCTCCCTCTCTTTGCTTTCTGACTTAACTGGATATTGAAGCTTGAACCTTGGTGACCTTACTCACCCCCCTCTTTGGAGGCAGTGTGGGTGCTTTTGACAGTCCTGTGTGTTAACTGGCTAACCCATCCATTAGACTCAGCCTCGCAAGAGTTTCCCTAAATGAGTCCACAGAAGGTAAGCACAGATTAGGTTCACTGAGACTCTCCATCGCAGCCCACCCAGGCTTCCTCCCACAAAGTGAGCCTTCCCTGCAAACCATCACAGAGCATTGTCCTGGAGTAGGAAGCGGCGCCCTCCAGCTGACTTCTTTTGCCATAAGAAAGCTCATCAAAACCCTGCAGGGCTCCTTCCTCTCTGAGATCTGTAGCAGCCTGAGCCTGGCACAGGTAACTTCCAGGTTCTATTACCCAGCTCTGAGAGGACCCCAGGGTTTCTTGTGTTGCTCATGGACATTCATGCACAGTAACGGTGCTCTCTGTAGAGGGAAGGGTGTTAGGTCTTCAAAGGGATGCTGTTAGTCAGATGCAGCTGCTAGGTGTAGCACAGGGTCTCAGCGATGGAGAGGGAATTCCCCAAGCGCAGTTTTCGCCACTGACTTCTTTTGAATTCAATTATTCAAACAAACAAAAATGCTACCAGACCTGGACCACAAACTCCAGGGGCAAATTAACCAGCTCTTCTCATGCTACAAGACGCGGGAGAACCCAGGTTCTGGGGGATGCCTCCCCTGGGGCCCTGGCTGGGAACTCTTGGCACTTGGCCCCCCTATTCACCCCTCACCCCAGTCAAAGGAGTCAGAAAGCAGATTGAAGTGAGGATGAGGCAGGTATAAATCCTCTAAACATCCAGGGTAAGAAGAATGGCTGTAGCACACTCCACCTAGGAGGTCCAGCACTTCCTGCCTCTGGAGCAAGCATCACCACGAATCCCCTGGGAAGCCTGAGGGGCTGAAGGAGTTGCTGTCCTGCTAACAAAGCCAGGCTCTGTCACACTGGGGTTGCAGGGGAGTTCTGGGTAGAAGTGTACAAGGCATTTTCAAAAGTGAAGAAGGTCGCTTTGGTTTCTTGTGGCACTTTTTAAGTTCTCAGCGTGTCCAATAGCCCACAAAGGAAAGATAAGGCCATTTGGTTCTGTAAGAAGTGGCCCACCATTGCCTTAGCATAAGGGAAGACCGCCACTAGTGGTCTGCTCCTCTGAGACAGCATTAGCCATTCCTCTGGGAAGCCAGGACCCAGCTTCAGGTGCTATTGATCTGCTCCCGGTCACACGGCCTAAACCGTGCCTATGGCTGATACTGCCTGCTTAAGACTATAGGGTCCTAACTGCACTGGCATCCAAAATTGGCTTGCTTGTAGGTTATAATTAAAATTTAACTCGGGCAACACTAACTTCTGTGTACCATGCGACATGTGTGAGTGTATTGGTTTTCCTTTTTAATCTGGCCACACATTGAGCGCCAAAATGTTGTTGGTTGTTTACTCTTTTGGCTTTTTGGCTCTTTTGGGGAGCCCATCACCCAGCTCTCCCAAATAAAATCACACAAGGAGGCTTAATCTAGTTATGAATGCCCCCACCTAGTTAGGCTTGTTTCTAACCAGTTTTTCCTAACTTAAATGATCCCGTCTATCTTTGCCTCTGGGCTTTTTCCTTTCCTTATTTCTGTACATCTTACTTTCACTCTTACTCCGTGGCTGGCTGGGTGGCTGGGTCTTCCTCCTTACTTCCCCCTCTATCTTGCTCCTTCTTCCCTCTTCCCAGATTTCTCTTCCTCTTTGTTCTCTCTGCCTGCCAGCCCCGCCGATCCTTTTCTCCTGCCTTGCTATTGGCCATTCGGCTCTTTATTAGGCTATGGAGTGTTTTTGGCAGGCAAAGTAACACAGCTTCACGGAGTTCAGTAAACGTGGCCATAAAAGAATGCAACACACCTTTGCATCATGAAAGCAAATGTTCTGCAGCATAAACAAATGCTAGCACACCTTAAAATAATTTTCCACAAGTGTGTACATGAATGTATGAGTGCTTAGGATGTGTGAGTGCAATATGGAGAGAGAGAGAGAGAGAGAGAGAGAGAGAGAGAGAGAGAGAGAGAGAGTCACAGTCATTGTCTTAGTTACTATCCTGTCACTGTAATAAAATCCCTTAGAAAAATAACCCAAGGAAGGGAGGGTTCATTTTACTTTCTCAGTTCCAAGGCCTGCCCATCATGGTGGGGAAGTTGCAGCAGCCGGGGCTTGAAGTGGTCGGTCGCTTATACCCACAGCCAGGAGGCAGAATGCATACTCTGCTCCTCGCCCTGATTTTACAGTCCAGGATC
Organism: Phodopus roborovskii; assembly: GCF_943737965.1. Lineage (NCBI taxonomy): Eukaryota > Metazoa > Chordata > Mammalia > Rodentia > Cricetidae > Phodopus > Phodopus roborovskii. The sequence continues at coordinate 167,194 of NW_026125065.1, forward strand.
CCATCTCACATCACTTTACTTCCCACAGTTGACATCATCCCCCACAAGCATGCCTCAGGGGCTGCTCTCCTGGGATGCTCTGAATCTGCCAAATAACAATCGTATTAACCATCATAGCTATCCATCAGAGTCCCTTTTGACCTGATTGGTAAGGACATACAGTTCTGTTCAGCTTTAACTCGTTTATTATAAAATCTTTATGAGTATTTTTAAAATTGATTCTTTTATTTTTAATATGATGATAAAATTACACAATTTCCCTTTCCTCCCTTTAAATGCTTGCTCTTTTTCAAATTAATTGGCCTTTTTAAATTTTTATTGCCGTGTGTGTGTGTGTGTGTGTGTGTGTGTGTGTGTGTGTGTGTGTGTGTTTGTACTCGTGCGCGTTAGTACAATTTTTCTCAGTCTATGTACTGTTTCCTGTATGTGTGTTTTCAGGGCTGACCCTTGGTATTAGATAACTAACTGTCTGCTCCTCCTGGGAAGACTTTTTTCCTCTACCCTTGCATTTCTCCCTTGCCTGTAGTCCTTGCACACATCTGTAGGTCCTCACTAAACATGACTGCCTAAGCAGAACTGAACAAAGATGCCAGACACAGGAGCCCGGGAGGTTTTGGTTGGTTTTGATCTTGTTTGCTTTTGTAAAGCTAATCTGGCCTTTGTATGAAGATCCTGGGAGCAAAGTTCAAACATCAGCAGTGAGGGGAACTTCATTACAAGCTCCTCTGGGCAAACCGTGAGAGAGGCTGCTGAAGGGGGCGGTGCTTGTCAGGAGGGGGAAGGGGCATGGCTGGGGGCTCATTGAGAGGGTACTGTGATTGCAGGGGGAGACTGGGGAGGAGGGCTGAGGGACACAGAGGGTGCTGTTGTGTCAGGGGAGCAGCCAGGAGGGAGTGGGTGGGGATGGGTGGGAGATTTGCTGGTGTCAGGGTGGGCAGGGCCTCCCTGGGGGCTGAGGGAACTCAGGCTTCTCCTCTCCAGGGGAGCAGAGTGAGTCAGAGGATGGACTCCTGCTGAACTATCTTCCTGCCACTGCTGGGCCCAGGGGCTGAGAAGGTCCTCACTGATCACCCGCTGTATCCCTGACCAAATCAGCCTCACCTGAGGACGCTGATATTTTTATAGTTGTTTTCTATCCAGTCAGAGTAGCTTTTGCAAGGGGTTACATACGTCAAATTATGCTGCCACCATCAATTCATAATTGTGACACGCAATGACCCCAGCAGTGCCAACAGTACCATTTTTAAACATGCCAACTCTGTATATTTTTAGTCACTGCTATTCTGTTCTACTCTGGGGGATGTGACATTTTATTTGTGGCTACCGATATTGGGATAGTGTGAATTACACCTTCACAATTCTATTTGGTGGGCTAGATTTAAGGGAGGAAAAAAAGAACCCAGTTAAATTTGTAAAATTAATAACCCTTAACATAACTATATCCCATGTAACACTGGCAACACATTAAAATCATATCTTAGTTTTCAGAAGAATCACATTTTACTGACTTCCTAAGCGTTATGTGACAATCCTAATTTCAAGGAAGAATGACGCTCGAATCCAGCCTGACACTTGGCTAAACATTGTATTATCTTTTTCTCAGCTTATTTCCTTTGGAGCGCTGTGTGTGTGTGTTTGTGTATCTGTGTGCGTATTTGTGTCTGTGTCAGTATGTATGTGTGTGAGTGCATGTGTGTTTGTGTCTGTTTATTTCATGTATATCTGTGTAGTCACTGTATGTACACCTGAGATACCCAGACGCCCTTCCTTGCTGTAAAAGGATAGAACCTACACGTGAAAGGGAATGAAGGAACCACGTCACTCAGGAAACAGCGCGACCGTTGGTTACTTTTGCATGGATCGACAGGTTAAA